>NW_014013624.1:0-48618 GCF_000611645.1 Monoraphidium neglectum
GGGGTGGGGGGTGGGGTGGTCTGAGTGATGGGCCTCGCTTGTGTGTGCCTGCGTCACTACGCTGCATGAAGAGAGAGGATTGGGCGGAGTCATGCCAGCGTGCTGGACCTGTTGCTTTGCGTTTGCCGCACTCAAGACAACCCAGCTGCGGCTGCCTGAGGAGTACCCCCGCGATCAACCACCGCCCCTTCCAAACCTCAAATCTGCAGGTGTCCCTCGTCAAGGCCACCGCGGCCGACGTGATGCAGAAGCTGGGCAAGGAGGTGCCCTACAAGGTGAACAGGGCACTCAGCAACACCCGCGTGAAGCTGCGCCCTCTCCAGCTTTGCTCGGCTGCTTGGCTTGGCCCTGCGCAGCTGCGCTGCATGCTGTGGTGTGGTCCCAGCGAGGTGTTGCCCACCACGCCCCTCCCCATCCCGCCTGCCTGCGGGCTGTCCCTGCAGGTCGGCACCATGATCGAGATCCCGCGTGGCGCCCTGAGGGCGGGTGACCTGGCCAGGACTGCGGAGTTCTTCAGCTTTGGCACAAACGACCTCACCCAGACCTGCATGGGCATCAGCCGCGACGACGCGCAGGCCAAGTTCCTGGCCCACTACATGAAGGTGGGGCGCAGGGGTGTGGGCAGGGTAGCTGGTTCCATGGACAAGGCCCTGCTGGCCCTGAGCTGCGTCGTGCTGGTCGCTCAGGGGGCCATGGGCCGAGCGGACGGCGTCGCGCTCAGCAGGCAGCAAGGCTGTTGGCATACCAAGGTTGCAGACAGGAGCTGGCTCGTTGCTCGTGCTGGCCGCCCTCGGGGCCCAAGACTATTGTGCTGTTCCGGGCAACCTCATCAAACCTGCTCCTTGTCCCCCTCCCTCCCCTCTCAAAAAACAGACTGGCATCCTGGCGGTGGACCCCTTTGAGACCCTCGACACCTTGGGCGTGGGGGAGCTCGTGCGCATCGCGGTGGAGCGCGGCCGCAAGACGCGCCCCGACATTGAGCTCGGCATCTGCGGCGAGCACGGCGGCGACCCGGCCTCGGTGGCCTTCTTTGAGGAGGTGCGCACAGGGGGCTGACGCCGCCGCCAGGGGCGAGTGGCTGGCACGCTGCACCCCAGCACACATTGCTGCAGGGTCGCCCGCTTCCAAGCGTGATTAGCGCAGAAGCCTGCGCTCCGTGGGCGTGCCGTACAGCTATCGCACAACTGGCCGTGCATCACCGGGCAGGGCCATGCGACCCATCACGCTCGCAGGCTTGAACGCCTCCACGACCCCCCCTTCCTCCTGTGCACCCCCCGCCCCCAGGTCGGCCTGGACTACGTCTCCTGCTCCCCACTCCGCGTGCCCATCGCGCGCCTGGCGGCGGCCCAGGCCGTGCTGCGCGCGAAGAAGGCGTGAGCGCCGCACACTGTGGAGGTTTTGAGGCACGCAGCGCGCGCTTGAGCGCGATGCACAGCGGCGCCGTCCAGGCGGCTGGCGCTGTCACACAGGGGGAGGCAGGCGCTTTGCTGTGGGGGCAGGCGCGGCCGCGATTGCGGTCCTGTAGTATTTCTTGGGTCGGATGCGCACTCTGTGTGCTGTGTACATCACCATGCGTATGCATGCGCACAGGGACTACGCACCACACCACATAACTTTGGATATGTTGTGTGAGCTTTTCCTTGCCTTGCGGGTCCTTCATAGCCGGGGCTCCAGCTGGAGGCGACAGCAGTTTTGCAGCCCCCTACGTGGAGCCTGAAACAATGTGCAGAAACATTGGGGCCTCAGTCGGCGGTGACACGGCCCGGCTGTCGTGTGCGCCAACTTCCAGGCAAGAGTCCTGCCAAATTTTTGACAATCCTACTGCCTGCACGGCGCCACTGCCCGGGCAAAGCGGCCCGGTTTGGTTGTAGAACGGGGCGTTCTTTGAGAACAAGAGCCCCTTCACAGAACACAACATGTACGAAGGGCATCGCACACACACATACACACACAAGTACTTGCCAGGCACACCTGCTGCGGATCCAGGTGTTTGGGGCAGCTAGCATGTGTCCATTTTGCTTGCGACCTCGTCCCAATGTTTGTTGCACCTGTCTGCACAATGTAACCAAGCATCTCTCCTGCTGCTGTGCCTGGTGGGACATCGTCGTGGGGCAGGGCAACGACATGCCCCTGCCTCTAGCATATGTGCACAGCACTTCAGTCGTCAGGATGCAGGTCAAGGTTCTGGAGTCAACACGTCCCCGCCTGCCAACTTGCTGCCCACTGCCTGCATGATTCAGCATGTAGGAAAAATACAGATGCTTTTCAATTCCACCAGGCCGTGTCCTCACATGGAGCGCTTTGCACAACGCACGACGCAGTCACTCGAGAACCGTCTGTGCTGGCGAGCATGCTACCGTATAACATGCCCATGCAGTCGGCACTACTTAACAACATCTGAATTATAGTAACGAATCACAATTGAACGATCTCTGACAGGCTGGACACGCAGCTCACAGCAGCAAAATGCAGCTCTCGGCGAGCCTCCAGCGCCGCGTCGCGGGCGCGAGGATCCAGTCTCGCAATGTGACATTCATCAGCCGCGCTCGCTTGGCGATGGTGTCTCCCAGGCACCCTCGCACCCTGTTGCTCAGGGCTGCCGGCGAGGTGAGGCAATTGGCGCCTGCATGCAAGCAAGAGCGCATTCAATTACGCACACGTGTTGCTTATGTGCCGTCTATGCTGGCAGAATCCTGCTTATCGCCGCCCTCAGCCGCCCGCCGCCCGCGGCCTCCTGCCGTCGCGTGATGCACTGCCGGCCCTCCTTTGCGCCAATCTTACAGGAGGAGGCTGCCACTGCAGAAGCGAGGTGAGGATGATTGATAACAAGCATAAGCGCGGCAATGGTAGTGCGTCGGGCTGCATTCAACCGTCGGATGCTGGCACCGTGTGTCTTTTCATCGAGGTTGTTCACAGCTCCGCGCCCACCCCACGTGTCCCCGCCTCTCTGCCATCCCAGCACTGAGGAGGCTGGAAATGGCACCGCTGCTGCTCCTGCTGCGCCGCCGCTGGAGCGTGCGCGTGCCGCTCTGGAGGCTGACGAGCTGGACAAGGCCACGCTGGTGGGTATCGAGGGATGGGGGGCAGGTGGAGATCTGGGTATGGGGCGGGGTGGGGGGGAAGGGGATCAAGAATGGGATCCTGGGGTGCGGAAGGGTGCAGGGAAGGAATGCATCCAGAATCTCCTGGGTGTCCGGGGTCAGCGGGAGGTGGGCAGCACAGCGCCTCCTAGAGTGGAGAAGCGGCGCATTCCTACGCCCGGCCGGCGGTTGCATGGACCCAATGGTTGTGCTGCTGGGCCAGACAGCGCAACAGGACGGCGCTTCAGTGCGTTGCTGTGACTACCGCCTGCATTTCCTGTGCGTGTGGTGTCCCTGCCACCAACAACCACCCAACATCAACACCACAGGAGGAGGCCCTGGCTGAGCTGGAGGCCGAGCTGTCAGCGCTGCGGGAGAGCGCGGCAGCGGCAGAGGCGGAGGGGGCGCGCGCTGTGGCGCTGGAGGGCAGCCTGTCTGCCGCCAAGGACCAGTACCTGCGGCTGCAGGCCGACTTTGACAACTTCCGGCGCAGGACGGTGCGTGGCGTCAGAGGTTGGACAGGCTTGGCTGAAAAGAAGAGCGGATGGCTGACGGATGGCAGCAGGTCGATGGGATTCATATGCTGTTGGTGGCAAGTGCAGTTGGGAACCGGGGTGGGCTGTTTTGGGTGAGTTTGGCCATGCCCATTCAGCGCGTTGCTGATTGCCTGCTTCTTCCTCACTCCCCTTTGCCCCCAGCCCACGGCCATACGGCCCCTTCTCATTCCATGACTGCATAACGAGCTTGCATGCTGCCGCCCACCCCCCTCAGGCCAAGGAGAAGGACGAGCTCGGCTCGCGCGCCAAGGGGGACGTGGTGGTGGGGCTGCTGCCGCTGGTCGACAACTTTGAGCTGGCGCGCACACAGGTGGGGCGAGGGGCAGGCGACGGCGGCAGAGCGCCCTGGGGCCCGGCAACCGCTGCACGTCTCAGCGACTTGGGCCTGCTGCAGCAAACCTCAACAGCGGGTGCGGCCCTGGCCTGGACTCGATGTGCTGTCCACAAGGTCCTGCTCACGATTCCGCCTGCCCCCCCACGACCCCGCCGTCCTGCGCCAGGTCAAGACCGAGACCGACGGCGAGGCCAAGATCCAGGCCAGCTACCAGGGGCTGTACAAGCAGATGGTGGAGATCCTGCGCGGGCTGGGAGTGCAGCCCGTCAACACGGTGCGGCCCGCCAGCCTGGGGAGGGGGGGGGCAGCAGAGGGGCGCTGCGCAGCTGGGTGTACACGCGTGCGTGTGTGCTTGTGTGCGTGCTTTTTCGTTGCGCCACGCCGCGCATCGTGCGCCGCACGTGCCCTGTACGTCCCTGTTGTGTGCGCCATGACTCTGCCTGCCTACGCCGAGCTTGTCTGCAGGCTATGTGTGCAGCGCTGACTCGCACGACCACCCACCCCCTCCACCACTCCCAGGTGGGTTCGCCCTTTGACCCCAACTTCCACGAGGCCATCGCGCGGGAAGCCAACGACGACGTGCCAGACGGCACCGTGCTGCAGGTGTGCGTGCGTGCGTGCGTGCGTGCGTGCGTGCGTGTCTGCATGTTTTTTTTGGGGGGGGGAGGCTGACCGTGAGAACGGGGCCTGGGGCTGCTGCCGTCACGGGCTTCTGGCCAATCAATGGCGCATGTTAATCGCGCCGTGGCAGGCAGACTTCCATCCATACTCGCCAGACCCTGCCGGAGGGTGCCTCGCTCCCGGCTGCTAGCTTTCTGATCTCCCCCTGTTCCCGCGCCCCTCTCCCGTCCCACTTGCCCCCGTAGGAGTTCCGCAAGGGCTTTGCTATGGGGGACCGCCTGCTGCGGCCGGCCATGGTGCAGGTGTCGTTCACTGACAAGCCGGCGGAGGTGCCGGCCGCTGAGACGCAGGAGGAGGAGACGCCGGAGCAGCCGGCAGCGCAGCAGCAGGAGGGCCAGCAGTAGCGTGGGAGCAGCAAACATACAGCAGCAGTGGCGGCGGCTGCGTACGCGGCAGGCTTGAGGCGGCGCATGCGACGTTGGCCGGGTCGAAATGTAGAGAGCAGCAGCAGCGGTGCCCTTGGCCTCGGCCATAATTGTTGGCCGTCAGCGGGCGGGCCCGTGTCTCTATGCGATGGAACGGTTTGACTGTGTTGTGGAGCAGCAGCAGTGGTGGTGTTCAGTGCAAGGACATTCTCATGTGAGACTGGAGACTCAGGGCGCGCCTGATTTGCATTTGTGCCCGGCAGGGCGCACCCTCCACCTGAAATAGGGTGGCGCGTCGCGCGAGGAGCCTGGTCGGGCGCGTTGCTCAGGTGGCGGTGCGGCGGTTTGGGATGTGTAAGAACCGCACAGTCTCGTGCTGTGTCAGTTGTGCGGTCATGGGGCCGGTTCTGTTTGTAGGACACGTGCCCGGTTCAGGGCGCGCGCAGCTTCTTGTGTTACAGGGTGACGCTGGTGCAGGGCTCCTGGTGCACGCCCCTCGCGCAGAGGCGCGCCAATGTGTGGAGAATCACTCTGCGCTGGGCGCCCCTGCCTGCGGCGCGTCCGCGGCCGCCGACTCCACGGCGGGTGCCTCCGGCTCAGCCTGCGCAGCGGCTGCTGCGGCAGCTGCCTGTTCTGCGGCTGCAGCGGCCTCCGCCCGCCGCTTCTTGATGATGGCGGCCAGCTCCTGGAAATCACGGTTGCCCCCGCCTACGTGCCGCGTCAGAGCAGGTGAAGGCCGTGAGTACCACGGCGATGCTGATCGCATGAGCAGGGAAAATGCATCGGGCCAGGCACCAGGCATGCGCACTACTGCGGTCACGGCGGCACTCACTGCCGTCGGTCGACGCGTCCATCGCTGCCAGCTGCTTCTGTCCGCCATAGGCCAGCGAGGGCTTTGGGTCAGGGGTGTGGGATGGTGACGAGCGCGTCATGTGGTGGGTTCAGTCAGCAGCGTGCTCTCGCCCTGTTAGGAGGCCGCCGCATGCTGTCTGCAACGCGGACCATTGAAAGCCCTCCTCCCTGCTCTGCCACATTCCCAACCACCCTGTTTTCAAACGAGAAAGAGGAGTGGTTGCTGCACCTGTGGCCGAGCTGCCGCCGCCAGCAGGCCTGCGGCAATCAGGCCCACCGCAGCCACGCGCCGGGAGGGCGCCGCGCCGTCGGGCTTCAAAGCAGCCGCTCTCAGTGTAGTAGCACGTTGGCCACACGATGCGCTCATCCTATGCCCGAGCATTGTGCGTTTCTCTGCGGGGCGCCCGGGGCCACTTTTTGAGCACGGAAATGCCGTATGGCACACCGTAACGGAATTGATAATCACGTTATACACCACCGAGTCTTCCAGCTATCTGTGTACACCGTCTGGTGCACATTTTCGGGCTGTCACCGGACGCAGCACTCGTGTCTCGTGTCGTCCCCAGCTAGGTACGGTGTTAGCAGCAGCAACAACCCTTCACAGGAAAAGGATTCCACAGGCAATGCCATATTGCTAAGATCTCCCATGAATTGATTGAACAAGCAGATCCAGGGCGCCTGCCAGCCATGACACACACGTAGATGTTCCATTGTTGCAATCGCGCTGCTATTGATGTGAGCTGTGAGCACTTGGTGTGCTACGGGAGGACTTCTCGCATTTGAGATCGCCATCTTACCCATCGTACAAATCTTCGTAAGCCGCAAGGACACGCACACTTCAGGTGGACACGCACACTTCAGGTGCGTTGACCTAACGTTGACCCCTCCGGCCAAGCCGTCCCAGCCAGGTGAGTCGGCAAGTGTGGGTTATGCGTTCGGATGTGATACAAAGCAATGACCTCATCAGCGCTATAGACCGGTCAGATCAAGCCACTGGGTGCGGGCCATGGTAAAAATACTGCTGGCGGTGCCATGCTGGACGACATGGAGATGGCTGATGAGGTTTTTGAGTGGGATGCCGAGGCTTCAACGCAAATTTCTCATTAGGCGTCAACCCGGGACGTCCTTGATGACAGGGGCCACCGAAAAAAAACCACTTGTTGCGCGCCCAGATCACCGAACCAAGCGTTCAAGACAACTGCCAGCTCGACTTCGGCAGAACACTCGTGTCACAACACGGCAGTATTGGGCTTCAGGCAGCGGCTCCTCACCCATTGGCAGACGAAGGGTGAACACAGCGACAAGTTCGTCGCCCTGTGCGGCGCCTTGTTACTGTCGACGCTCGTATAGGTCCCTATCACATAGCTATCAGGTCGTCTTCAGGGCAAGGCTCGCTGGATCACCAAACAACACGGCAGGGCTCGCTGCCCTCCGGGAGGGTTAACTGCGGTAGACTTTGATACAGCTTTGCAAAGATGGCTGCAGCGCAGGCCGCTCAGCTGCCTCGGCGCATCATCAAGGTGGGCCGCGGCCCTTGCACGAACTTGAGCCAGGGGGCTTGTGCATGCATGCTCGTGGCTTTGGACTCAAATAAGCGGGGTTGGTTCGGCCGATCCTACGCAGGAGACTCAGCGGCTGCTGTCCGAGCCAGGTGAGCGACATGCCATGGCATGCGGGGCCGCCTTGCTTGGGCTCTGCGCGGCGGCGCTTCCTGCTGCGGCAGGTGCCTTGCGTCCGCAAGCCAGACTGCCACATCACTGCAGATTCAACGAGGGCGTCATTGCCAAGAAAGGCATGCGTATCATGGCTCTGTCTGGTTGCATGCTAAAAGTCGTGCTCGACATCGCGCTGACGCGCCGCCTCGCGCTTTCGCAGCGCCTGGCATCAGCGCCTCCCCCTCGGAGGACAACCTGCGTTACTTTGACATAATGATTGCAGGGCCCAGCTCAAGTCCCTATGAAGGTGAGCTCCATTGCATTGTGTTGTTCGTCGATGGCAGGCCTGCTGGGTAGCTGGTCAGATGATGCTGCTGTGCGGAAGTGGCCAGTTGCATGCAGCGTCATGTGATATGCTTTCATGATGGGCTTTGCACATGCCATTGTGGTTGTAGGCGGTGCTTTCAAGCTTGAGTTGTTTCTTCCCGAGGACTACCCCATGGCACCCCCAAAGGTTGGTGCTATAGCAGTGGAGTTTGGCGCAGCGGAAGGCTTGGGCAGATCTGACCAGGCAAGATGTTTGTGCTCCATGAGCAGCCGGTCAAACCCATTGTTCAGCTAGCGACATGTATTTGTTGTCTGACCCATCCTTTTAATATATTGCCAGGTGCGTTTCCTGACCAAGATCTACCACCCCAATGTTGACAAGCTGGGCCGCATCTGCCTGGACATCCTCAAGGACAAGTGGAGCCCTGCCCTGCAGATCCGCACCGTGTTGTTGAGGTGCGCAAGTGTTGGGCTTCATCCCCAAAGCAGGAGGGTTTCATAAGATCGTGGCACATGCAGACAATGGCCAACATGCAGACAATGGCCAGGTACTCCACCCGAGTTGGGGACACTTGCCACCGTCGCGCCAAGCAGGGGCGTTGAGCGCCCCCATCGCCCTAGTTTGAGTTGTTCAACGGGGTCATCCTTGTGTGTTGGTCCCACCCCGCAGCATCCAAGCGCTGATGAGCGCGCCCAACCCGGATGACCCCCTGGCTGAGAATGTGGCGAAGCACTGGAAGGACAATGAGCCGGAGGCCATCGCCACGGGTGAGGTTACAGGCATTTGCTGGAATGCCTGCATTCTCTCCTGACCGCAAACATAACGCGCTGTTGGTGGTGTGCGTTTGACAGCACGCTTGGTCGGTGTGTTGCCAATTTTGTGGTGTTTCTTGCAGTTGTACTACACCTAACGATCCAATTTTCATGATGCTTTTGCTTCCCACTCTTTAATCCCGCAGCCCGTGAGTGGACGCGCCTGTACGCCCACGGCCCCACATGATGATTGGCAAGACTCGCCTCATGTGTTCAGCAGTGGGTCAGTGTTCAGCCGTCACTGTTTGCGCCAGCTGCGGGCTGTTGAAGCGGTTTCAGCGGGGACGCGTGGTGGCGGCATCTGCAGCAGGCAGGGTAGTATGCGGCTTGTCCACCTGTGCTGTCTTCCATGCCCCGATCTCGCGATGGTGTGGTCTTTCCGTGGTCGTCTTGCATCGGTGCGCTTGGCTGCTATGCCGTCGCGGCCTTCGCCACGACCTCAATCTGCAATTGGCTTTCTTGTGTATGGCCGCACGTGTACGTGTGTGTACGTGTGCACACGCGCAAGTGTGTCATGCCAGTGAGACGGGCCAAACGCCCGCCATCCGCAGGCAGCGACATTTCGGCAAACCGTACACATGCATATTGAAGAGTGTAATAAGGTGGAAATGTATCAGCCTCAGCCTTCTTCAGTGGCAGCCTCGCTGTGAGCCTGTGACGCATGCCACCTTGCTCTTCATGAGAGTTGCAGGACGGCTGAAATTCATGAGCAAGGCAGCGTGGCACAGTCGGTGTCGGTGTCGCAGTGCCCTGACAAAATCACGCTGGGTTGCTTCCATCCGTCACACCGTCTGTCTTCGTTTCGTTCCCTTCCCGGTGTCCGCTGTCATTGGTCGCTCGATGGCCTTTGCAGCACCCATCGATCTGAACTGCTAGGCCCGAGGGACACAAGTAGGATATTGCAATGGAGGCCCTTGAGACGCCTGCGGTGGCCAACGGCGCCGGGGTCGCTCAGGGGAGCCCAAGGGCACTTGCAGCGGTGGACGGCCAGGAGCGGCTCCTGTTCTTTGCCTCGGTGCTCATAGGGCACAAGGTTGAGGTGCAGGTGAGCCTCGTCGGCTAATGATCCCTCGTGGAGAAGCGGGATTGTGATCAAGCCCGCCTGGTTTGCTGTTGGAAGGGCCGCGCTCCGCCGCGCCACACTCTGAGCTTCCCGCGCCCTCCATCTCGCAGACTCTTGACGGTGTGGTGTACGAGGGTATTTTCCATTGCATGAAGCTGTCCGCCGGCGCGCGGCACGTGGTGCTGCGCTACGCCAAGATCGTCCGCGACCCGACGCTTACAGCTGATGGGCTTCAGGAGCTGGCACAGCGTCCCGATGAGACTAAGGTGGTCATTTCGGATGTGCTGGCGTCGATCGTCGCCAAGGACGTGCGCATGGCGCCGGAGGACCTCGGCAGCGAGGCGTTTGGTGATGTTGGATTTGAGACAGACTCGGCCATTTCGCGCGGCCGCGGAGGGTGAGACACCTCTGGGAAGATAAAGGCTGCCCGCGCATTGCTCACCCGCCGATATGGGCCGCCCGCGTATTACGCTTACTGCTGTAGTTGGCGGATCCAATGGTGTGGAAGGGCAACAGCGGCTCTGCATGGCAGCCTCGAGGGCATGTGGAGGGTGGCGAGGCTGAATCCAGCAGGTTCCCCGCTGCCCGAGGCCAACAGCTTCTCGTTGCCGGCGTGCCTCTGACCCTGTGCTTCACAGGATTGCCGGGCGTGAGCTGGTGGCGTGGGTGCCTGACGAGCCGGCAGATCCAAGCCTGTTTGCGTTGGAGGACGGCGGGGACGGCGGCTGGGATCAGTTTGCAGTCAACAAGGTGCGGTCGGTCGGGTAGAGGGTGGGTCCGCGGGATCATCCACTACGCAAGATGACGGGCAGCAGAGAGGCCGTGGCAAATCAAGCACTTTTAATGCTACGCTGGGCAGTGGGCCTCAAACAGGCCGTGCAGCGCGATGCAGCCCGTGGCAGGGATGGCAGTCATGGTCACTTATCGTTCGCCTCACCACGCTGCTGCACCGCCCCCCCACCCTGACCCCACCAGGCCCTGTACAATGTGGAGACGACCTATGAGGAGGAGTTCTACACGACGCGCCTGGACCGCGACCGCTGCGCCATCAGCGAGGCGGAGGCGGCGCGCATCGCGTCTGAGATTGAGCGCGGTGACACAACCAACCTGCACCTGGCAGAGGAGAGGGGCCAGCACGTGGATGACTCGGGGGTGCGCTGCGGCACAGGGCAGGGCGCGGGGCGAGGGGCGCGGCAGCATGAATTTGCAGGGGTTGTCACCACGGAGCAGGGCGCTGCTCACACAATGCAGTGGGGCCTGGAACCTTGCGCCGGCTGTGGGCATGCCCACACCCTTGAGCTCGCAGCCTGAGAGGTGTTGCCTTCCAGGGGCTGCACGGCCAGGCTTCCACCCTATCGCACACATACCCCGCCCCTGTCAGCCGGGGTCCGCCCCTTTCTTGTCAACGCGCTCACCCCACCTGCGCTCTGTCCCGCCCCCTGTGCAGCTTGACGAGGAGGCCAAGTATTCTGGGGTGCTGCGGCCGGAGGACGTCGCGCGCATGCGCGCCCACCCACAGCAGCAATTGCAGCAGCAGCAGCAGCGGGGTGGCTCCAACGGCGCCATCCCGCGCCCAAGCAGCGGCCCAGCCTGGGGCCGTGCAGGCGCCGGTGTCGCGGCCGTCTCCGGCGCGCCGCCACCGCCGCCACGCAGCGCGCCCGCGTCGGCGCCCGTTCCGGTGCCCGCGCCGCCCCCGCCCCTGGGCGCCGCCGGCGGGGCGCCCGCGGCGGCTGGCAGCCCCGCGGTGCGGTCGTCCCCCATCGACATCAGCGGCCCCCTGGAGGCCCGCAAGGAGGCCAACCGGCTGCGCATGAGCATGACGGGCAAGAAGGACCGCTCCAGCCCCTACGGCACTCCCAAGGGCGGCCTGAAGAGCCCTCTGACCAGCCCCCTGGTGGGGGACCCCATGAAGGTGGCGGCACTCAACCTGGAGCCGGGGGTCAGCAAGGTGGGGGCGGGGGGCGAGAGCTGGGGGAGGGGGATGAGCGGAGGCTACAGGGGCGTGGAGTGGGCCGTTTGTGTGGGGCTGGTCAGGGCCCGAGTGCAGAGCGAGGTGTCCCGCGTGCACGGCAACCTGGCGAGCAGGGGTTTGGTTGGACAGCAAGGGTCCACGTCGGTGCCGAGGTCCCTATTTGCTCCTTGACACACATCAAGTCTCAGCCTTCCCGATAACTTGACCACTGCTGCACGGACTCCCTTCTGCTGCTGCCCTGCCCCCCCCCTCCCCCCTCAAACACACGCGCAAAATGCTGGCCTAACACAATGCTGGCCTGGATCACGCGACACCCCCGCTCCTCGTTCAGATGCCGAACGAAGTGCTGGCCGAGTTTGGGAAGTTCAAGAAGAGCCTGGAGGAGCAGCGCAGGGCCGAGGAGATGCGTGCCATCAAGAGCACACTCACCGCCTCCCTGCAGCGCACCAGCGGCGACGGCGGCAGCGGCAGCGGCAACAGCAGTGCTGCAGGCGCGCCGCCGGCGGGCGCGGGCGCGGGCGAGGACGGCGGCGTGGGGGCGGCGGCGGGCAGCGGCAAGCCGCCGCAGGCGCCTGTGGCGCCAGCCGGCGCTGGGGGCGAGGCCAAGAAGTCGTCTTTCAAATTCAACCCCAATGCCAAGCCCTTCTCCCTCAACGTCAACGCCAAGCCCTTCGTCCCGGGCACCAGCGGCGGCGGCAGCAGCGGGGGCAGCGGCGGCGGCGGGCTTGCGCCGGCAGCACCCGCCGTGCGGCAGCCGGCGGTGCCCATCCCGGCGGGCAACATCGGCGCGCCGCCCGGACTTGGCGCGCCGCCCGGCGCGATGCCCGGCGCAGGCGGCCACATGGGCGGCGCTGCGGGCCCGCCGCCGCCGCCGCCGCCGGGCGCGGTCGTCGGGATGGGCGGGCCGCCAGGCGTGATGCACCCTGGCGGCGCGGGTGGCTCCCTGCAGGGGCCCCCGCATATGATGCTCGTCCCACCGCCGCCCGGCGCCATGCCAGGCCTGCAGCACGGCGGCATGGGCGGACCGGGCGCCATGGTCCCGCCCGGCATGGGCGGCCTGCCCGGCCACCCCGGGGGGCGCGGGCCGCCGCCGGGCGCGATGGGGCCGCCTGGCGCGCTGGGGCCACAGGGCGGGCCGGTGGCGATGATGCCGCTGGCGGTGGGGCTCATCCCCATGGGCCCCGCGCCCGGCGGGCCCTTGGCCGGCGGCCAGGGCCTGCCGCCGGGCGTCATGGCCGGCCCACGGCCGCCGGGCGGCATGGGCGGGCCAGGCGGCGGCGGCGGCGGCGGCGGTGCGGGCAAGGGTGACCACCCTGAGCGGCGCGGCGGGCCTGGCGGGCCGGGCGGTCCTGGCCCCCACCAGGGTGGGCTGCGCCCCGACCCCCGGGGCCCCCCCCTGGACCACCACGGCCCGCCCCAGCGCGGCCCCCAGGGCGGCGACCACCACCACCACCCGGGCGGCGGCGGCGCCGGCAGCAGCGGCAGGGGCGGGCCCGACATGGGCGTGCGCGGCGGCGGCGGCGGCGGCGGCGAGGGTGATGGGCACCATCGCAGCGGCGCGCACCACCGGGAAAGCCCGCGGGTCGGCAAGGCCGATGGCCACGGGGGCGGTGACGGCCACTATGGCGGGCGCGACAACGGCGGCGGCGGGCCGGGTGGCAGGGGCGAGCGGGAGCGGGACGGCGGCTATGGCGGCGGCATGGGCGGGGGCCCGCCTGCCAGCAGGGAGGGCAGCTTCCCTTCTGCCAATGGTGGGTGGCGTGCATGAGGGGCGGGGGGGTAGCGGGGCATGCGGAGCGCAGCCGCGGTCACTCCTGGCGCTCACTGCGACAGTCATGGGTTTGGCGCGTCCAAAACGCCGCTGCCAGGTCACGGCTGGGCTGGGTGGAGCGACGCCGGGCCGCGACCAGACCTGTTCGCCCCGCACCTCGTGTTCCTTGGCAGGGCGCAGCCTCCGCACCTGCCCCTCACGCCACCCACCACACCACCTATCCTCAACCCCTCCCAACAGGCCCCTACAGCATGCCCATGTCTGGCGGCATGATGCCCACCCCCATGCCCGTCATGATGGCCCCCGGCGGCTTCATGGGCGCCCCCGGCCAGATGGTCGGCTTCAGCCCCGGCCAGCAGGGCCCCGTCATGGTGCGCCCCATGGGGCCGCCCGGCGCCATGTTCCTGCAGATGCCGGTCGGCATGCCGTTTGTGCCGGTCGCGCCGGGCACCAGCCCCAGCGGTCGCGCGCCGTTCTTCCCAGGCGGCGGCGGTTTCATCGCGGTTGGCCCGGGGCCGGGCGCACCCATGGGCATGCCAGGGGCGCCCATGGGCATGCCCATGGGGGCCGACGGCGGCCCTCACGGCGGCCCCGGCGGGCACGGGCCCGGCGGGCCGTCGCCGGGCGGCGGGCGCGGGCGCGGCAGGGGCGGACGCGGCGGCTTTGAGCGGCACGGCGGCGGGCGTGGGGGCGTTGGGCCCTACCACCCGAGCGGCCCGCCGCCGCCCAGCGGTGGCGGCGAGCGCGGCAGCAGCAGCGCCGCGCCGCACGGCAGCCCGCAGCAAGTCCCACGAGACGGCAGCAGCCAGCCAGCACCGCCACCCTCGCAGCCGCCGCCGCCGCCGCTGGAGCCTGCGGCTGTGCCGGCAGCACCGGTCGCGCCGGCGGGCGGCGCGGCTGGTGGTGCTGGCGAGGGCGGTGCTGTGGAGTGATTGTGGCGCGTACTCGCTCACCCCACCTTGGGCGTGTGGGCTCAGCGCGCCTCTTGGATTCAGAGAATGCGTGCAAGCTGAGAGCATGCAATTTAACGTGCAGCCGTGGTGTGCGTTTGGCATGGGCCGCGGCACGCCAGTTCCAGGCGTCTGGCCCCCGCAGGCCCGCCCGCCCCATCATCCCTGTCGCACTGTGCCCAGCTGTCTTGATTGTGCGTGTGACGTCTTGGTTTGGGCACCACAAAGCCAGAATGCTGGACACAGAGAGCTGATTGTTACACAGGGCGCTGGCAACGTGGAAAGAGACGCAGGCGAGAGGCAGCCTGGGGCAGCGGCAGGAACGCCGTGGGGACGTGCTTGGGGGCACAGACAACGGGCAGCGTGGTGGTGTCGGGCCACGTAGCTGCAAGGGACTCAAGCCGCCACACATAGCCGCATGGTTATTAGGGCAGGCACCACACGCTGCGTGGGCGGCAGTTGCACAGGGGCTGCCACCCAGATTGCTGCGGTGTGACCCAGCCCTCAACGCACCCTCTGGCGTGAGGGAAGGGCGGCTGTGGCATCAACGAGTGTTGAGGGCACGTGCATCCAGCACGGCTAACGGCAGGTGTAGTGAGCATGACACACCGCCAGGGCAGTGAGTCGGCAATCGTTTTGAGAGGCCAGCCTCTTTGCTGTGTACTGTACAGGGTGCACTGATGGCGCGCATGGCCGATGCTTGAACCAGGGCTCATGGTGAAAAACTGTGTGTAGCAGCCTCGAAACGAAGGAACAAGGAGGATGACACGCGAGTCAAAAATTGAGCAAAGTAGGCGCAACAAAGGCGCACAAAGGCGCGGCTTGCATGTTGATGCGCGTGTCTCTCGCCTTTGAAAGCGCTTGTGAGGTCAAAACAAGAGTGGACAGGGCCACGACACCCTCGCGCCACCCACGCCAATCCTGGACGGGTCCAGGGCAAGACGCGTCACACCGCGATGGTCGGTGCCCTTCGTCCGCGTGGCGCCCACCGACCCACCTCGCCCGTTCGCAGGAGAGGGCAGCGCCGCTCCCGCCGGGCCTCATGCTAAGAAGGCATGGCTGAGGGCGGCCCCCGCAATGGTGCCAGCAGTCACAACCTCAGCCGCGCGCGCCACGCGCAGTATTGCGCGGAGCAGCGTCCCCCGAAGGCTGCTGTCGCGCGGCCGCTGCAGCTCGCCGCGCGCCACGCGTGCGCGCGGCTTGGCCACGCCTTGCAGCCGCCAGCCAGCGATGGCGCGCGCGGCCGCTTCCAGCTGGGCCCCCGCCGCATTGGCTGCTGTTGGCACGGCGGGTGGCAGCTGCTGCGGGGCACCCTGCTGCAGGAGCACCTGAACTAAGTCGCCGTTGGCTGCACTGCCGCACGGGTCGCTGCTGAGCACAGGGGCCGGGAGGCACGCGGTAACACCCTGCTGTGGCGCCGGGCCTGCCAGGGCCGTGGCAGCGTGCCCAGTGTGCTGCTGACCATCGTGGCGCCTACCGCGCCTGCGCTTGGCACCGTGCCGGCACGGCCTCTGCGGCTGCTGCTGCTGCTGCTGCTGCTGCTGCTGCATCGTCACCGCCTGGCCAGCAGTGTGCGGCGCGGCGGTGGCAGCGGCGGCGTCGGGAATGGCTGCCGCACTCTGCTGCTGCTGCTGCTGCCCCAGCCGCCGGTGCTCCCGCTGGCGCTGCCGCCTCGACATGGGCGCGGCTGTGATGGCCTTGCCGTCGTCGAGCCGCCCCTGGGCACTGCTCTCTGCATGTGGGGCGTGTGCTGCAGCGGTGAAGTCGCTGGAGGAGCTGCATGCGCTGGAGCTGCCCGCCTGAGATTGGCGGCGGAAGTGGGGTGAGGATGAGAGGGTTGTGGCACTTGGGGCCTAGAACGCCCGAACCGCCTAGTCACACTGGTGGGACCTGCTCGGCGGGCTGCATGGCTGTAAACGCCCAGCACCACAACAGCCTCAACCCCACCTAGCACGCAGGGCCATCGCCACAGCCAGTCCCAGTGCCCTGATGAAGTAGGCACCCAAGCGTACCTGCTTGTTGCCCACAAAAGCGATGGCTTGGCTGCTCGCAGCACCCAGAACCGCCACCCCGGCCACCGTGTCCACTGCGGCCGACGCCGCGCCAATCAGTGGCAACGGGAGGTCAGCCGACACCAGGTGTGATGTTGCTGCCGGGACAGCGGCGCGCAGCGGCACAGTTGCCTGCGTCATCGGGGATGCAGGCGCACAGGCGTCTGTGGCGGCATCCAGCACGGACGCCTCCAGGGCTGCCGCCGCTGCAAATGCCGCCTGCTCGAGCTCCTGGCTAAGAATTTCCTGCGCCCGCGTCCGCGCGGCAAAAGTGTCCCTGGGGTTGGGATAGGGGCCGGAGGCAGAGGGTGAAGGTACTTACTGCGGGCCAAGGCCACCGCTGCAGGCTGTCCCCCTGCGCTCAGTCCCCAAACACTGCAAGGCGACAAACGCGTCGCCTGCCTTGCCCCAGATGCCTGCAACGCTAGTTGCTTTCCGAGTACCCCCGCGTACCTGTCTCGCTCCTCCCCAGCACACAAGCGCATGCACACACACCCACACACACACACACACTCACACACACAAGCACGCACACATGCGGTGCTCTGCCCACCCACCACTGCTGCCAGAGGTCATCGGACAAGATCACGCGCCGTGCCCCGTCGGCGCCCGCCAGCGCCGCCGCCCGCGCGACCCCAAACGCCGAGGCGGTCTCCAGCGCGCCGCCTCTCGCGCCGCCGCCGCCCGCCGGCACACCAGCCGCGCGCGCGGCGGCGGCGACGGCGGCCTCCGTCTCAAACTCCATGGCGGCGTCGGCCACGGCCTCCATCAGGCTGTAGGCGGCCGGCTCGCGGCCGGCGTCGAGCCACAGCGCCTCCACGTCGCGGAAGAGTTCAGACAGCAGGCCCCGCAGCAGGCCGGCCGGCGACGCGGCGGCGCCGCGGCCGATGCCCGGGACGCCGATGTCGGGCGGCGCCTCGAGCAGCTTCCTCAGGGCGCCCCAGCGACGCTCCAGGGCGAATAGCTGCTCCCCAAAGCTTGGGGGCTCCCGCTGGATCGGCTGCTGCGGCGGCAGCAATGGCGGCGGCGGCAGCGCGATAATGGCAGCCGCGGCGGAGGCGGCGGCGGTGCTGCCGGTCCGGGCGCCTGCTGGACTGTCGTCGTGCGGGGCGTCGTCGGCCGGCGCGTGCAGGCAGCGCCACCGCAGCGCGGCGACCTGCTCGGCCAGCCGGCCAGCCTCCGGGTCCTGCGTCGCCATGGCTGCGCGCTGCACATCGCGGAGCAGCACGTCCAGCACCCTGCCCGTGTCGACAGCGGGGGCAGGTGCACAAAGGACGCCCCTGCCGCCAACAACACGGCTGGCAGCGTGCCGCTGCGTCCCAACCGCGCTGCCACGGCCACTCTCTACAAGGCGCTTTGTCGCCTCGAAGCGTCCACGAAGTTGTTCAAGCTCCAAGCTGGGCCGCTGCAGGGTGCTGGGAATCGTTGGACCGGGATGCTGCACCCGCCAGGCGACGCTGGATGCTAGCGCATGCTGACGGCGCGCCCCTCGAGGGCGGCCTGGAAGTGTGGCCACACTGCTATTATTGATGCCCAGGCACGCCCTCAGCCGCAATACAGCACGAATAGCGCAGGCCGGCTTGATGCCGGGGAGGTCCCATCGCATTCTGCCGCTACGGCCCTGATGCTGTAATGGGCGAGGTGTAAGGCTCGTTGTTGAACTGATCCCCAGCATGTGTCGAGGACGGGTTGTTCAACGCAGGTTTGGCGGATTGACAGCAGCGGGTGCAGCACACCGCGGACGATCGGCAGCCAGAATGCATGCGATGTTACATTTACACTTCGGTCGTGACTTCGGCAGCACGCCCAGCCCCGTCCATGCTGTGCTTTTTTGTCACCCCGCGCATTGTTGGCGGCACACCTGGACTCCTAGTGACTGTTGGCTGTAAGGCTGTGTGACTGAGATGGCCTACGGTTCCAGGGAGTCTTTCAATGTTTTGAAGCGTGTTTCAAACTTGAACGAGGTGTCTGCTGGCGAGGCGGCCCGCTCTGGTTTGCTGATGATGACCTGCTGAGTCAGCTACATCCTTGCGCTGCAGGCTTTGTCTGCCTGAAAGCGAAGCAGTTGACACATCAGTGATTGTTACCTCTTCATTAATGTATGCGACACAGCACGTCTCGATTAAATTTGATGCAATTGAGGGACATAAAGGGCATATGCCTAGGTCCACTCCGGGTTGAGCAAGCTTTTCTGGTAAGAGGTGCAAGACGAGGGCCACCCTCGCAGCCAACAACATGTTCAAAGAGTACGGTGAAGTCACACAGACTCAAACAGTATGCATTGAAGGGACAGTGATCGATGGAAACCCAACAACACGCGGCTTGGTGGCTGCAGCAAAAATCTAGTTGCAGCACTACTTCTATACCATCAGGCCGTGGTACTGCATGCCAGCTGGCTTGACCACGAGCAGGGCCACAGGAAGCCAGCGGTACTGCCACTCCCACTCGATGAATTAGCAGCAGCCCGCAGCGGCGCAGGAGCGTGCGGGCGCCGCGGTGGTGGCCGCCACCCCCTTGCCAGGCCCCTTGGAT
Organism: Monoraphidium neglectum; assembly: GCF_000611645.1. Lineage (NCBI taxonomy): Eukaryota > Viridiplantae > Chlorophyta > Chlorophyceae > Sphaeropleales > Selenastraceae > Monoraphidium > Monoraphidium neglectum. The sequence goes on from NW_014013624.1 coordinate 19,004, forward strand.
GGCCCCTCCACCTCGGCGCGCAGCGCGTGGGCGGCGGCCACCATGTTGCGCAGCGACGGTACCACCTGTTATTACGAGGACGAGGGTGCCGGACGACTTGATGGACGTGCCGGCCAGGGGCGCAGTGTTCAACAGGACAGGGGAGGTCACGCAGACCTGTTGCTGCGCAGTGCAGCCTGGGGAGCCCACACGATGGCACCTCAGTTGCAGGCAGCAATTGGCCCCCTCGTGCACGCACCTCGTCCCAGGTGCGTGTCTTGAGGCCGCAGTCGGGGTTGACCCACAGCCGCTCCGGCGCACCCGCCAGGATGCCAGTGGCCAGGAAGGTGCGCAGCTTGGCCACGAGCGCGTCGACGCCCGGCACAACAGGGCTGTGCACGTCATATACGCCTGCACGGGCGATGGTGGTGGTCGGGTAGAGCAGTGAGAAGCCGGACGGTTCAGTGTTGATGGATCTCTTGAGGTTGCGTCGTGTGCACAAGCGGGCGTTCTCATTCCAAAAGGCAGGCACCCGTAGTCCTCCCCCACCCGCAGCCCGCATTCGCATCATCCCAGCCACCAGCTCACCAGGCCCGAGGTCAGCGGTGTACCCGGCCTGCGCCAGGGCGCGCACCATGGCGTCACCACTGCGCGAGTTCTCGATGGTCAGCACATCGGCTGCGGGGCGAGGGGTGGGAGGCGGGCCGGGTGCTGTCAGAGCCTGCACGCTCTACATGCAATGACCCCAACCAGGCCAGACACCTGAAGACTTCAGTATACAGTAAGGGTGCAACTAGGAACCAGCAGCCTGTTTCAGCTCCCCCGCCCCACACACACCCTTGGCTGATCCACCCTCCCTCCCCAGCCCGCTGCGCCCCTCTTCCCCCGCCTCACGCACCGTCCATGTCGATGATGGGCTTCATGATGTCACCAAAGTCGGAGTAGCACAGGTGCGTCACGACCTGGGTGGACGGCGCGGCCACTGCAGTGCACAGCCTGCGTCGTGAGGGGGGTAGGTGGGGTGTGGGAGGGATGCAGAACTAGCCTGTTACAAAAGCAGGTGCAATGAGACATGGACTTTGTTCCTGACATCAGGAAGTGTCACCCAGTCACTGTTGATAATCCACACCCTTATGTGAACGAGTAGAGCTGTTTGAACAGGCACTACCTACTGCTGCCCAGGGCGACAGTCGTCCATGCTTTTTCAAAATCACAACCTCCCCGCAGCACCCCCCATCCAGGCCCCACCTGAAGGCGTCCACCGCCCAGCTGAGGTAGCTGTCCCACTTGGCGTGCTTCAGGGGCAGGCCCTCGCGCAGGGCCGGCTCGTCCACCTGCACGATGCGGCAGCCGGCGTCCTGCAGGGCCGCCACCTCCTGGCGCAGGGCCAGGGCCAGCTGGGAGGGGAACGCGGTGACGCAACACGGGGGGTGCAACAGTCAACAGGACGTCCTGTGAAGGGTTGCTGGGGCCTGCTGCGGCTGAGCCTAAAGCAAGCATGGATTCTCGTGGGGGATGCAAGGATCGCAAGGTTGCATCAAACGTAGGCGCGCAACATCCCACGGCTGGCTACTCTATGTCACCAATGCTGGCACCCCTGCCGAGCCCACCCCCAACCTGGAAGGCCTGGGCGCGGCGAGAGAGGTCCTTGCGGGGGAAGCTCCAGTTGAGGATGGTCACGGGCCCGGTGAGCATGCCCTTGACGGGGCGCGGGGTCAGGTCCTGGTGGCGACGGCAGACGTGTGGAGCGAGACGCAGGGCGGGATACCTGCTAAATGATAGCACGCTTGTGTGCAGTGATGACACAAGCGACCCCAGGGTTGGGTTGGGTGCTGCAGTGCAGCAGCGGGCATATCGAAACGGCTGTGCATGACCTGCCCAACATTCCAGACAATGAACAGGTCTCCATGCTTCCTTTATAATCGCTCTGCCCCCGTCTCCATGCCCACACACCTGCGCGACCTTGAACTCGCGGACTGTCATGGCGTTCACAAAGGCCACGTCACCAGCGATGATGGGGGGCCGCACGTAGCGGGAGCCGTAGGACTGGACCCAGCCGTGCTGCGTGAACACCATGCCGGACAGCTGCATCCCTGCAGGGCAACGTACGTGGGGTATAGGTGCAGGGTGTGGTGATTCAGAGCATGGTTGCAGGCGGAAGATCTGCACCAGTTGCTGCACAGGCTCAAACCGTTTGCGCGGCGGATACCGCCATTCCACCCTCTCACCAAAGTGCTCGCTCATGTCAGTGCGCTCCGCCTCGCCGTGCACCAGCACATCAATGTCCAGGCCCTCCTGGGTTGCGAGTGGGGGGCAGGCCGGGGATGTTGGGTGCGGTGGCGTCAGCACGAGAGGCAATCCCACAAATGAGCAACGGCCAGGCTGAAATTCTGCAGCGCTTTCTGCTTTATTTCCCAACAACAGTACAGGCCGCACAGCCGCACGTGCCCCCATCCTGTGTGCCCCCCACCTGCCCCCGCCCTGTGCCCCCCACCTGGATGCCGATGGCCAGCGCAATCTGCTGGTCGATCAGCCGCTCGTAGGTGGGGCGGTCAATGGCGCCGGACTTGAGCTGGGCGCGCAGGCGACGCACCTGGGCCGTCTGGGGGAACGACCCAACTGCACACAGCAAGATGGGGGCAGGCAGATGGGGGTGGTCTGGTGAGAAGGGCTGCTGTTGTGAAGAGGGGCGCCACAGGTGTAGCTTGCGTAATTTGCTCTCCACATCAGTCAAGGCAGGAAAGACTGCAGCAAATCATACCAAGTTGGGATGAAAGCAAAGCGGGACACGCCTCCCCCGCTGCCTGCCGCGGACTCACTGCTCGTCGTGGGGAACGCCGGGAACTGGGGCTGCTTGGCGCGGCGCGCCTCAAAATTCTCCGCGCGGTCAAACATGGCGCGCTCCAGCTCCATGGCGCTATCCCGCACTCGGCCCACCCAGCCGCCGGCCGCGCCGGCGGCCCCGCTGACGCCCTTGCCCGCCGCCAGGCGCGCGATAGCTCCGAGCTTCTGCACGGCAAAAGCCAGGCGGGGGGCCAGGCCGGCGGGGAGGGCGGGCTCCAGGGTGACGTCCCAGGGCAGGTGCTGCAGGGACACGCTGGAGGTGACGGCCAGGGAGGACGCCCCCAGGGTGCGCAGCTCGTTCAGCAGGGCGGTGCAGGCCCCTGCGGGTCGGTGGACAGGCGGGATGGTCGCGGGCGTCACAGGGTGCACGCGGTGAAGCCTTTTGAGCATGCGTTGTGCTTCGTGCAGCGACATCGCACCCGACCATATGCAGCAGCTACGCTTGGTTCAAACGTCATGCAGGTGCAGCGCAGGGCCAAACCACCAAAGGCAAGGCGCGTGCGCATGTAGAGACCCACCCTCGTCGTCGGCCCACACGGAGCGGCCGTCAACGCAGCCGACACCCAGTCGCTTGTCAGCGGGCCAGCCGTTGGCCCTGATGAGGTCCAGGGTGGCGTTGGGGGCGGTGGCGCCAGGGACGCCGCAGAAGTCCAGGGTCAGGGCCCTGACCGGCAGCTGCGCCACCCAGGGGTAGGCCTCGCCCTGCGCGGATAGGGATTCAGGGCCAGAGTGCGGCGTTGAGTGCTCGACAGCACGGCCCAACAGCATCCAGAGAGATGATCTTGACCAGTCCTTCATGAGGGGGTGTAGCACCATGGGTCTGGCACAAATAGATTGCAGGCCCCCGCGCCCGGGCTCCTGCCGCAGTGCCGCAGGGCGTCTCTTCCCTCCCCTGGCCGGCCGCAACCCACCAGGTCGTCGTAGCAGGCCACCAGGTGGATGGGGCAGCCCACGGCCGCCAGCTGCGCGTACGCCGCCTGCGCCGCGCGCTGAGCGGCGGCACCCTTGTCCGTGGCGAGCGCCGGCTCGTGCAGCTGCACCTCGGGGGCGCCCACGGCCTGCAGCTGGCGCAGCAGCTGGGCGTACGAGGGCAGCAGCTTCTCCACCACAGACTCAATAGGCAGGGTGGTGGACGACAGCAGGGCAAAGGTCACGGGGCCCACCTAGTGGTTGGGTGGGGTGCACACACATTTGAGATGAGTGGGTTGTGATGATTCAATTTGCAAGGAGGCATCCATGAAGTGCGCATAGCATGGGCGTGTGCTGCGTGTGTGCACGAGGCCGATGCTGCCAGCCGCAGGTGTCGGTGGCCGCTCACAGGAGACTTCGCTCGGCCGCACACGATAAGGACTTGGCCGCGGCCCCCTGCCCGCGCACCCCATCAACCCACCATCATGGGCACCGCCGCATCCTTGCCCAGCAGGGCCTGGCCCCTCTTGAGGCGGTCCAGGATGGCTGAGAAGTCGGGCTTGGGGGCGAAGCCCTCCTCCAGCTCCGGTACCTGCGGGGCGGGACGCAAGGGGCAGGGCACAGGGGTACATGAGGACATCCACGCTCAGGGGGCCCCGGCTTCTGGGCAACAACATGCCCTGCAGCGAGACGCCCCACACCACAACATTCATTCGGGCTTTGGCGTCGGTGGCGCAGCGCCCCTGTTGTGTGCCCCTAAAAGCAGGACCGGCCTCCCCCAGCCTTGCCACCCACCAGGTAATGGTAGTTGGTGTCCAGGAGCTTGGACATGTCCAGGGCCGGGGCGTTGGGGGCACCGCGCGCCATAGCAAAGTAGAGTTCCAGGCCAGACAGGTGCTGTGGGTGAGCAGGTGAGGGGGGCGGGGGCGCGATGGCACACGGGTGATGGGATAGACAGACAACTGTGCGAGGAGCGTGAATGAAGGGGGGGCAGGGAGGAGATACCAAGGGGTGCCAGGAAACTGAGGGTTTGTGTGCGCGCATGTTTGCAAGTGAGATCTGTGATGAGGCAAGAGGTGAAAGATGTTGGTGCCCAGACGAGGCAGGCTCATCTCACGGGCAGACGCTGAGCTTGAGGTCATGCCGGCGACACGTGCGGCGAGGCGCATCCTTGGCACCACTCACCTTGAAGCGGGCCGGGGCGACGCCCAGGGCGTAGACCATGTCCAGCACCTGGTCATAGTAGGTGCCGTCCAGCGCGATCAGCTGCACACCAGCCGCCTGCTGGGCACGCCAAGCCTCCTCATCAACGGCCGCAAACGAGGCCACCAGGTCAGGCTCTGACGTCTTGCCCTTCCAGAAGCTGCGGCCATGCAATTGAGTGCTTACAAGATTAGTATGCGAGCGGCAGTCTCGATGGTTGGCGGTTTGTGCCCTGGACAACAGACAGCCAATACATGTCGGTGCCAAAGGCCACCCGAGCGCGGGTCCCGGCGCTGAGAACAGATGCAAGGAGAGGGCGGGTGACAAGCGAGGCAAATGCGTCGTTCACACTGATGGCGTGGCAGCGGCTGGCATACAGGCCTCGTCGAGTGCATGCGCCTTTGCTTTCGGGCCTTTGCGCAAGGCAGTCGGCCCCACCTCTCAAGGGCCACCTTGGCCTGGCGCTTGGATCCAGTGCGTGGGAAGCCTGATCAAAAAGCGGAAGCAACGACAGCGGGGCAGGATGGGCGAGGTCAGGGGGTTCGTCAAGAGGGCGCAGTGCCAAGGATACTTCACGGCCCCAGATCCCTTGCATGACAGTGTTTTAGAACCAATATAGCGATCGCGCAGGGCCCAGTGCGTTGAAGGCTCACCGATAGTGGTGGAGACAGCCATGTTGCTGGTATTTGGGGATGTGTGGCGGACTGCGCTGGGACTTTCGAGAGCTCAAATGACAATATTATGTCTGTGTAACTTTATTTGTGGGATGCAGCAGCTATGTATGCTCGCCAGCGCAGGTGGTCGAAAGAAAACCCGGCCAGCTTCGTTAGGCGGGTGTGTGCGCTTCAGAGTGTCGTGCGTATGTCGAGGTGAATAAATCTATACTACACTTCAACATACACACGTCCGGCGTCCAGGCGGCCTTGTCGAGCCGCTGCGCAGATCTTGCACGCGCCCAAAGGCGCAAGCAAACTCACAGGCCGTTCCGAAATCATTCTGAAAGCTGAGAACGTCAATGTAGCGTATTACAGGGCTAATGGTGGTCGCACTGCCGGCGGCGAGAAGGGCGTGTTCATACCTCTCACGGCTGTGGCAACAGGCACAGCAGCACGCATGCTCTGATGGGCCAGCCACCAGTAGGCGCTGCTTGATCACAGATGAAGACTCAATCTGCCGGACAGGCGTCAAATCGTCATCCACGTAAATAAAGGCATGTATGCGGCAGATTCCATCACCCTGGTGTCACTGAACTGTTTTGCAGTAGGCACACCGTGATGGTGAGGTGTCCCATCACTGGTGTTGCTTGATGGAACAGATGATTGGGCATTCCATGTACTCTGCGTTGGTAACACGGCACGACGAAGCAATTGAAATGTGGGGAAGCAGACGGTGCTGACAAGTCAAGGTCAACATGTTGGGTTTGTGTGACCGGCCTGTTGGTTCGAGGGCAGCGATGCCCCTTGCAGTGTATGCAGAAGGCACAGAAAGAGGAAGCAAAGAAGACGGGCGGGTGGCATCAAAATCAAGCACGGAAGTAGGTTGCTGTGGCGGGGGCACACGCAAACACCCAAAAGATGTGTGGGGTAAGACAGCTGCAAAGCACACATTTCTCGTGCGCGCAACCGCTGCATATGTTGATACAACATTCAAGGTAAAGTGCAGCTGCATTGATGCACAAACATCTAGTGTGGAGTGGATTTGTGTTGTCATCTTTGGTCATGTCAAGGAGGGTTCGTTGCGGCTCTGCCGTGGCCGTGCAGGCGATGGCGTTGAGCCGACAGCCTGCTGCACGTCAGTCTCGGGTGCTACCTGCCTGTTGCCAGCGCCGCCGCCTGCATCGCCGCCCACCAGCGGCTGCCGCTCCATGCTGTCTGCATCATCATCACTGCCGCCCTCTCTCTGTGCAGCCCACCACCGTGCCACCGGCTGCAAGCGCGGCGCCAGAACGGCCTCCGCGGCAGCGTGCGCATTGGCTGCCGCCGCAACCACCGGTCGCGGCAGTCTGCAGCCGGTGCCAGCGCTCCACAACAAAGAGCCGCATGCGGCCCGACACTTCCAAACATGCGGCCCGACACTTCCAAGATGTTTACCTTTAACTGCGGCGGCATGCGTGCCCACGAAGCCAAGCTCCACCGCTGTGCCACCACCCAAGCCGCAACAAGGCTGCTGCTGCTGCTGGCACAGCCGGCTCTTGCGCCAGCAGTGCGCATCTGTGCGGATTCCCATACATGCGGTGTCCTTAGTTGCGCGGCCACCGCGCCACCAGCCCGCGCCAGCCCTTGGTACAGCGGGTGTGCCTCTGCCCATGCAAGCGCTGCGTCAGACAGCGCGAAGCCCTCAAGCAGCCCCGCGGCCCAGGCCTCGCCGGCCAGCAGCCCGGCCAGGTCGCCCAGCAGGGACGCGCCCGGCACGACGACTTGGGCGAGCGCCATTAGCGCCCAGAATGCCAGGGGTGCAGGCACCCCGGCGCGCGCAAGCAGGCCTCTGGCCGTCGGGCCTTGCGCTGTGTTGTCGACCACCATGAGCCCAAACACAACACCAGCGCAGCCGACATCACAGGTGCGAAGGGCGCTCCACATGCCCGGGATGCTGTTTGCATGAATCAACGCGCGGGTTAGAGGTTAGTTGTGCTGGGTTGGTTGTGGGTTGAGGGATGGGCGATGCCGCCGCGTGGTGAGGAACACGCCAAAAACGGACATGCACCGCAACGGCATGCGTTGGCCTAGAGGATCGTCACACAATGCGATAGCGCGAACTGTACGATCGCCATTCCTCTGGGCGGTTGCTCACCTGAAGATGTAGGCCAGCGCCAGTAAGAGCGCGTCCGTAACCAGCGCCAGCACCAGTAGGCAGTGTGCAAACGGCACACTGCCCGTCACACGCTTCCAGTTGGAGGCGACCGGGATGAATGCCACCATCTTGAGGACCAAGTGCATAATACCTCCATGCCAAACATGGGCTGTCAGCAGGCGCCACACTGCAGGTTGAGCATGGATTTTGGCACGCGAACAGGGATGGTCTGAGCAACTTTGAAGGTTCAGCGAGCACGTATGACTGTTGTCCGCAATGTGCGGCACGGTTTCAGGGGATGAATACCACCTTGCGCTGTCCTCACACAGCGTGCGTGCCGGCGATGTTGTTTGCGGTGCACTTGCGGCGGCCTGCTACTCACGCCCCATTCCCCTGCTGCAGCCGCACCCTGCAGGCGCCACACAACTAGCACTAGAGCCAAGCAGACTGCACGCCGGGCCCAAGGCGGTAGGATCAGCTGTGCCAAGAAGATGGACACGAGTGCTGCGCCGACCAACCTGAGGACACCAGCAGCCATGTCGCATTGTCAGGGCGCTGGTGCTTGCACGTCAGGCATCAGAAGGCAGCGTTGCCGGCAAGTGCGCAGCACTCATTGTTGCTCAGGCGCCAGTCCGCCGAGGACCGTGGTGAATTGCCGCAAGCCAAATCTGCTCTGCAATGCAAGGGTGGCGGGTTTGCAGCCTCATGCCCCGACGGGCGGTGTCGGATCGCCGTTGTGTTTGATCAGGCCCCGTTCCAGTTCTTGTGCGCCGCGGCGAGCCGCACCATCAACACCTCGGGTGCGCTCACTTGGTGACCACGGGCAAGCTGCTCCACCACTTTTGCAGCCCAGTCACCGCGTGATTGAGGTCCATGTCGCTTTTCGGGGGTTTCGAACGGCGTGCAATGACAACGTCCCGCAGGGTCGGAACGCCTGGTCATGGCAATATTTTCGTATATGATGCTGAAGTACGGTAACATGTGCCTTCAAACACTCATGTTTGCACGTTTTTACCGTTGCCTGAACTTGCAGCATCCCCAGAGTGATCTCAACACGCATCCTTGCATCCTGCGCTTTTCTGCTTTTGCGTAATTTTTGAGCGAAGTACTTTACTGACAGCGGCGCAGGAGACTGCTCATCTTGAGAAGCGGCCAACCAATCCAAGACATCCATGCCGCCCAGCCACAGGCGGCCCCTGTACTCGCAGTCGGATGTAGAGCAGGCGCTATCTGGTCCTGCGGATGGTCGCCTCGGCGATGGTGCACTCACCGGCGGTGCCAGCGACGCACTGCAACAGTCGCGGCAGCACGACCTGGACGGCCCTGCCCGGCTATTTCCGATGCAGCCCTGCACCGTCAAGGGGCTTGCCGCTGCCTTCTCCGCGGGGATGCTGGGCTACCTCTTTGGCTTTGTGCCAGGCGTCATCCGCCACCGTGCCAGCAAATGGGCTCTCGTGCACCTGGATGGCGTGCGCTCGGCGCAGTCGTTTGCCGTCATGAGCGGCGCCTACACTGCGGTGCACTGCATCTGCCAGCGCATCCGTGAAGTTGAGGACGGCTGGAACCGTGGCCTTGCCGGCTGCGCCACGGGTCTTGCGCTTGGCTGGGGCAATGGGCCCGCGGGCGCACTGCAGTCATGCGCCGGCATCGGCGGCCTGTCTTACCTCCTGGATTTCGGGGGCACTGGCGCAGCCGAGGCGCGCGGCATTGGCCCACTGCTTGAAAGCGGTGCCGTACAGCGAGGCCGGCAGCTTGGCTGTGTTGACGACAGCAGCGGCGACCTGCGGCAAAAGCAGCGGGGGCAGGGAGATTTCAAACGGCAGCTGCGTGCTCTAGTCACCATGCCACCGCTTGCTTTCCTTGGGCAGTGCTGCAGGGTGGCCTACTTTGATGGGTGCGGCTGCAACGGCGGCACGGGCGGCGGTCTGGCGGGCTGCTGTACTGTGGGGCCAGGCCCGCTGGCTGTGGCTGGCGCTGCGAGCGAAGGTGGCATTTCGAGTGAGCAGAGGCGGCGGCGCTCGCGGCGATGACGCCGCCTTTTGATCTCTTGGCCAATGCAGCCTGGTTGAGGAGGTGTTGCGTGTGTTTTTTACTGCTGCTTTTTGTCACTCTGTGTAAGCAAGCCTGTCTCTCGCAGGTTGGGCGTGAGTCTGTGCGGGCATGTGCTATGATGGCTGGCGCAAATCAAGGGTCCTGGGCCTTGGCTTGCACAGGAAAGGTGTTGGGCAATGCCCGCGTGCCCTTGAGACGTGGGTCAACATTTCCAGGCTGGTCAACACCTCACAGCACGTTGCTGATGGATGAAGTGCGGCTGGGCACCAGGCCAAATTCAGCGCTGCTTGGATGCATTATCTAGCCATGACGACGGTGGTGCCATACACCAGAACCCACCCCTACATGGCAGCAGTCACTGATGACAGGTCACGCACCCATGCTATACCTAGCAGCGCATACAGCTGGCAAAGTCCACATGCAAATATCATGAATGTGCTATTGGATCGCTAGCTTGTAGGTTTGACAAACCCGAGCAGGGGAGAGGGAACGCTCACAGTGTCGGCCCTCGTCGGTTCACGTGTGTGCGTGACCAAATTGGCGCCTACACAAGTGCAGGCAGGTTTCTTGATAACACCAAGGTCCTAGCGAAGATCAGGCACCTAGTCGGCACCAGCTCTGATCCAGGCATCAGGGATGATAGGAAAGCAAGCTAGAGGTCTTGTATGGAGCGCAGTGTTACTCATTGCTGGTGCAGCACTCGAGTTGAGCAGGTGAGCGAGCACGATCAGGACCTCCGCTGGATGCCACTTTGATGACCACTCCAGCCGTGCAGCGCTTTGCCGCCGCCGTGGGCCCTGCCCCGGATTCTGGACGCTCGTCATGATATACCTCGTGCTGCCTGCGGTCTGCTTGCAGGCCTGACTTGCTCATTGTGGGCAACATCACAGTCGACCTGGTGGATGGCACCACGCCAACGGTGGGGGCGCTGGTCGGGGGTGCGCCGTTGCCTGAGTCATGTTCATACCAGCGGCCCGGCTGTGACAGCGCAGCCGTGCCTGTCGATCTATGAATGCTCTACGCCTGTGCCCGTTCAAGTTCTACAGATGCAGGGGCAACCGTTTGGTGAGTGCATGTCAGGTCCAGTCGCAGAAGCATAGCGTGCGCGATGATGCTGCTCACTCACTGCAGGGAGGTGCTGTTTCATATGCTGCGGTGGCTGCCAAAGCCCTTGGTGCTTGGGCTTGCATCGTCACAGGTGTTGAGCTCTGAAATTTTGCGGGGTTGGCGGCCCTGCAAATGCTGGCTGTCGGGGACCTGCCAAGGAGGCCCAGCCGCATGTGCTGCGGCAGGGTGGCCGCAATGTGCCTGCCTGTTTGTGGATCAAGACGGTATCGCCTTCCCCTTTACAGTATCAGTTGCTTGCCACACCAGAATCGTCTTGTGCACCACGCTCCTGCCCCAGCACGCCCTGAAGCATGCGCTCCCGTCCCATCAAGCGCGTGCAGTCGCGGGCCCCGAGGCACAGCTGGGTGTGTTTGATGGCCACAGCCTCAAGGTGGTGCCGGCCAACGAGACACTCACCTTTGCACACACCTACCGGTGGTGGGGTGAGTGCTGTTTGCTTCCTTCTTAAGGGATGGCAGATATTGTGACATCCGCCATCGACTGTGCCGTGCCGTGCGTATCGCCCAGTGTGCGCGTGCGGCCCAACACCTCTTCAGGCTCACCCCCCTCAACACAGTGCTCCCCGGCCATCGCCACACCACGTGTCCCCCTCGATCTTGGCAGGGAACCACCGCAAGCTGCGCGTCACAGCCAACCCCAACATCACACTGACGCGCAGCGACGTGCCCTGGTGGTGTCGCCGTGCCCGTGCCGTGCTGCTGGGCCCCCTCACCCTTCACGACCTCGATGCCGGCTCCTTTGTGCGCCCTCAAGGTCTGCAACGCAGCCACTGCCAGGCCCGGATGGCATAGCCCTGGCGGTGGGGCTTGTCCTGCTCCTTGGGCCAGAGCGGATTGCATGTGCGGTTTGGCGAAAAATGTAGACCCGAAATTGCGCCGACGACCGTCCCGGCCGCGTCATCGCCCCCTCCCCGCGCGCACCACCCTCAGGCCTCCTGGATCGCCTTGTGTCTGGCGCCGACCACCAGCCCGTGGGCCTCATGGCTCAGGGCTTCCAGCGCAAGCTCGGGCCAGAGGGGGAGGTGCTGCCATTGACAGAGCCCTCGCAGCAACTCCTGGTATGCGCACGGACACTGTGTGTGCGTGGGTGTTGCAGTGCCTCAGTGGGTGGTGCTAACCCCTGCCGTTGGTGCGTGGTGCCTGCTGGGTTTAGCGGGGCTTGTGGCGCGGCCCGGGGGCGTTTTGCAACCGAGCGCGCCTGCTTTTTTGTGTCTTGTGCACTTGACTGGGCCTCTCGACGCAGGCAATCCCTGCGCTTGTTCCCACCCTTTCCTCACACCCACACAGGACGGGCTGGCACCGCGCGTGTCCTTGTTTTTGTCAGACGTTGAGACCGAATCTTGGCCCAAGGGAGCTGTCACACGCGTTGCCAACCGCACCGAGGCCACTCTGGTGACGCTCGGCGACAAGGGCGCACACAAGTTCCTGCCTGGAGCAGATGGGCCGCGGCTCATAGAGCCTGTCAAGGTGGGTGCTCCCACCACGCCATGCATGGCTGGGTGCACGGCCCACCTCATCGACGTGATATTATACCAGAGCGCGTCTGCACCGTTGGCAAGGGGGCCCTGTCTTGTTGCGTGGTCACTGCTGCCATAGCCCAGCGCTACAGCGGCGTCCCTCTCACCCTGTCCCGTTCAATTCCGCTGCAGGTCACGGCCATCGACACAAATGGCGCTGGTGATACGTTTGCCACGGTCTACATGATCGCGCGCCTGCTGGGGGACCCGGACCCAGGCACAACGGCCAGCTGGTGGGTCAAGCGTGCTCGCCCAACCTTCGACGCTCCCCACCAGCACGGGCGCATGGGAGGCCCCTGTCGCGTGACCGCGCTGGTTGCACGCCTGGCGTCCTCACGGGCAACCAGCAAGCTGGACCCGCTGTGTCACAAAATAACGTGGCAAGCTGTGATGCCAACATGCCCACCCCTGCAGCATCTAGCGTTCCAAACACCACCTCGCCTGCTGACCCGCCCCTGGGCACGCCCGCACTCGCCCTGATCAACAGGGCCGCGTCTCGCGCTGTCATGCAGCCCCAGTCGTGCAAGCCGCAATGCGCCCCATTGCTCATTGGCAGCGGCCCAATTGTCAACATTACAATCACGGATCGCGCGCGCTTGTCGGCGGCCTCGCTGCTGCGCCGGGTTGGGCTAGCAACAGCGTCTGATGCACTTGCACGGCGGGACGGTCTGCAGAGCACATACGAGGCAGGGCTGCGGATGCTAGGCATAAGGCAGGGATCTGCTTGAAGGGGGCCACTGCGGTACTGTTGTCTATCACAGGGACATGCTTGAAAGTGTCAGTTGGAGTTATGTGTTTTACGGGTGCTCCGGCACAAGTGCGATTTTGTCTTGGTTTTAGTGTGTGTGTGTGCTGATTTGAGAGTCCTGCTCGGGTGTTTAGTCCTTTGCCGCACATTGCGGCAGGCTGCGACATTGTTGCCCATTGCAGCCATGCAACTTGCAAGGCTATCCCCACCCCAATGCTCGTCAATCAAACCCCGCCAGCCCTGGCATCGCACCTTCGTGGCAGCTTTGTAGAGAGGCTGATGGGGTTCCCTGCGCCCCCATCCCTCGCGCGCATGCCACTGACATAAGTAATCGGGCGTGTTACAATTTTGGAAACAAACACCGCACTCCGTCCATTACCAGCTTCAAGATATAAAGCTAGGTATCAGAACTGGAGGCCGGCGCCGCGGGCGCCGTCTGCGAGGGCCTGGATGCGGCCGTGGTAGGCAAAGCCGCCGCGGTCAAACGCGACCTTGCTGATGCCAGCTGCCTGCGCCAGCTCAGCCACCTTCTTGCCCACCGCCTCCGCTGCCGACTGTGAGCAGGCAGGCGGTGCATGTGGGATCACATAAGAGATGAGAGGGGTGCAGGCGCATGCAGAGCACAGCGAAACCAGAGCCGGCACGCTGCTCCGCTGCTGCACAGGCTCACAGCCATGACACCAGCGGTACCTGCATGCACATGCGAGCACCTGTCCAGAAAGACCACAAACGAATGCCAGGGATGCTGCTAGTCAAGAAATGATCCCCGATCGCGGCCTCTACGCTACAGAGGCAGACGCCCCTGACGCCCGCAGGTCCACGCACCACGGTGCCGCCGTTCCCCTCCACTGCCGCCTTGACGTCCGGGGTGAGGGTGGACGCCGCCGCCAGGGTGATGCTGCGGGTGTCGTCAATCACCTGTGGCATATGTGCGAATTGTGCGGTAGCAGGTGCCAGTTGGGCACTCCCCGTGCCCATGCCACACATGCACACCAGTAGCAAGCCGACGCAGCGGTGCAACCATGCCGCTGCTGGGTTCGCACGGGCCACATGCTGGTTTGCAGCAGCCACTCTACAACCTACGCAAATCCAGCTTACATAAGGCACCACCAAACCATTGAAGCTGTCCCAATGTGGGTCGTTGCTGCCCGGAAGCGTGTGCGCCGCTGCTGCCGCCGCACCTGAGCGTAGATGTGCTGGTTCGACCGAAACACCGCCAGGCGCGGCCTCTCAGTGGTACCACTGACCTGTAGGGACACGGCGGGTCAAGAACGCATTGCCAGTGAGCGGAACCCCTCGCCACACAGCCACCGCGAAAGCGATAGCACACTGTGGCCTCTCAATCGACGCACCTTCTTGCGGATGCTCTGGTGCCGCTTGGCAGTACGCGCCTTGCGGCTGTCCTGACCAGCCTTGCACACCACGGGCGTGAAGGCGCGGCCTGCGCAAGAATGAGGCCGAAGCAATGCTGCGAGGTGAACGGCCACCAGGCGCCAATGGCCCTGCTGTAAATGCGCGTTCTATCCGCTTCAAAAACATACACATTGCTGCCAGACGCTCGCACCTGTGCTGGGCGCCGCACGAGCCACCGTGGGCATGGAGGTGAACATCGTGCCCGCTGCTGCCCGTGCCTTAGAACTTCAATTGTACCACGTAAGATGAACAACCTATTGCAAGACAATGTGGACAACTGCACGGACGGCGAGTCCTGCAGCAAGCAAGTGCACGAGCATCCAAAAGCCGAAATGCAAAAAACGCAGCCAGAACGCAGCATAGCGCTGCGTCTTTCAAGGCACCGACGTTCAGCGTGTATGATTTATTTGGCGTATGTGTGCGCCATGTTTACGCGAAGTGCTGCACTTTAGATCACTTGATAGTTGTACTGTGCATAATCTTTCTTAGGAAGCAGCAGAAATGAACGAAACAAAACTTGGTGGTTCAGGAACCCATCCGATCGCCTGGATGTCAGCTGCTTGGAGTGTGACGGTGCTGTCGCTGCTGCTGGCTGTGGTCGCCGTTGTCAACAAGCTTGCGCCCGAGGCATATATGGTGTGCACTGCGCAGCTGGAAGCGAGAGAAAGCACCTTCTGGTTTTTATGCCGTCGCAAAGCTGGCCCCTGCAGTTGGAGCCATGTGGCGCCTGACAACTGGCCTCAACAAGCCGGCTGTGCCGATTTTGCCATTGACCCCTGATGGTGGCTGCAGGACGAGCCATTCCATGTTCCTGCCACGCAACGCTACTGCGCGGGCGACTTTACCACGTGGGACCCCAAGATCACCACCTTCCCGGGGCTGTACGTCGTCGGCGCCGCCTATGCATGGCTGGCGCGCGGGCTGGCAGGCTGGGCGGGCATAAGGATGGTGCGTCCCGTTGGAGCAATGCTTTGAGTTTCACTCGCAAGACTTCTGCTGTATTGATATGCGTGTGTACGCATGCGCGTATGCCCGAATGCCATGCAACTGCCGCCTTGGCAGCGGATTGGCTCAAAGGCCCCCTCCCAACAATTGCTCGCAACCACAACAGCACTGAGGTATGCAGCCAACTGCACATCCAATCGCAGGAAGTAGCCTGCTCCACGGCCTACCTGCGCAGCCTCAACGCCATCCTCGCGCTCGCCTGCCTGCAGCTGGCGCACGCGGTCAGCTACGAGCTGCAGCGACGCTGCTGGGGACGCACGGCTGTCGGGCGGCGGCGGCAGCGGTTGCAGGACGAGGTGCAACAAGGCGGCCAGCAGCACAACAACCAGCAGCACGCCGCCCACCACCAGCAGCAGCAGCAGCAGCAGCAACAGCAGCAGCAGCAGAGGGGGGCGCAACAGCCGAGCAACGCTGACGAGGTGGCCATGCGGCGGAGCGCGCTGGTGCTCGCACTGGTGGTGTCGCTGCTTCCCACGCACGCATTCTTTGCCTTCCTGTACTACACAGACGTGGCCTCAATGGCCGCACTGCTGCTGACGCAGCTGCTGCTGCTGCGCGGCATGGTGCGCGGCGGTGCGTTGGCTGCAGCAGTCGCAGTGGGCATGCGGCAGACCAACGCTGTGTGGGTGACGCTTATGATTGGGGGTGCTGTGCTTGAAGACCTTCTGGAGGGGGATGGGCAGGGGCAGGGGGGTGCACAGCAGCAGCAGCAGCAGCAGCAGCAGGGCGGACAGACTGCCGCCAAGGAGGGATACTACGGCGGCG
The DNA here is from genome assembly GCF_000611645.1 of Monoraphidium neglectum. NCBI lineage: Eukaryota > Viridiplantae > Chlorophyta > Chlorophyceae > Sphaeropleales > Selenastraceae > Monoraphidium > Monoraphidium neglectum. The sequence continues at coordinate 35,356 of NW_014013624.1, forward strand.
AAGCCATTGGCGGAGGTGCAGCGGACGCGACACCACAGGATTTGTCCTTGATAGAGGAGCTCTCGGCCGCACTGCCACGCACATGGCGTTTCCGGCAGCAGCTTCTGGAGCGGTATGGCCCACTGCTGCTCGTGCCGGCCGCGTTTGCTGCGTTCGTGGTGTGGAATGGTGGCGTCACAGTGGGGGACAGGGAGGCGCATGCGCCGGTCAAGCACTTGGCGCAGCCCCTGTACTTCGGTCTGTTTGCCCTCGCCGCTGCCGGCCCGCTGCTGCTTGCGCCGGCCGCTGGCGGCGGTGCACCTGCGCTGCTGGCGGCCGTGCGGCGGCGGCCAGTGCTTGAGGCAGCGGGAACGCTCGTTGCAGTGGCCGCTGCGGCGCTCGCCGTTCGCCGGGGCACGCTGGCGCACCCCTACCTGCTGGCGGACAACCGTCACTACACCTTCTACCTCTGGCGCCGCGTCATGGCCCGCCACTGGGCTGCGCGCTACGCCCTTATACCCGCCGAGCTGCTGGGCTGGCGCCTGCTGCTGGGCGGCCTGGCCGCGCGGCAGCGGCGGCTGTGGTGCGCAGCGTACGCTGCCGCGGTGGTTGTGACGCTATTGCCGGCCTGGCTGGTGGAACCGCGCTACTTCACGCCCGGCCTGGTGCTGGGGCTGCTGCACCTCTGGTCGCCAGGCACTGCGGCAGCAGCTGGAGGTGGGGCGCGGGCGGCAGCACGCTGGAATGCGTGCGCTCTGCTAGCGACGGGGTTAGGGTATGCGGCTGTGAATGCAGCGGTCCTGTACATGTTCCTGGCGCGGCCGTTCTCTTGGCCAGACGGCAGCGTAGCGCGATTCATGTGGTAGGGCCCGCATCGCATGTGTGCAGCTTGTTGGCGACCCCAAGTGCAGCCGTCCCTTTTTTAACCCAAACCCATCTCGCAACTATATGTAACCACTATGGCCTCAGCTGGTGCTTCTTCTTTGCGATTCTGCTCAGGAGTTGGTGGATTAGTGCTGACGCCTTATTGTTTGCTAGCATGGCTTCCTGAAAGCCCGCTGTGGGGACAAACGAGCTCAATCAAAAATGTCCAAAGGACTTGTGACAGTGATCGTTGCTGGATCGTTACAATGTTTATCTGGCAGAGCGTCGGCATACAAGGCCCGAGCCACAACAGGTGCGGGCGCGACGCTGGGCGCGCATGAACGCGGCCACAGCAATATGTTCCATGGGAAGGGTGCACTTGTTGACTGATGCTTGTGTGCAGGGGCACAAGCTCTCCATGCCTCACCCTCACAGTCATTAAAAGCATTGCATATGGGACAGGAGCCTTGCAAATGCCAGTCAAGCAGGTCGGGACGCTGCGCTGAAAGTGGTGCTGGGGCGGTAACGCAACAGCAGGCATGACTTGCAAGCGTAGTCCTGGTGCAGTCGCGCCAGACAGCTGCAGGCATGGCACCATCAATCTGGGGCGCCCCGCTGCTCCGGGGTGAAACATAGCAACCCTGTCAGGTTCCGCATCGCGCCGCCTGCCACAGCTTACTGCAGGGGTGCGTGCTGTCGCCTAGTCCTAGTCCTCGTACTCGTACGTGATGTGGGACCTGGGCACGTGGGCCTGGCCGGCAGGGCGCACCTTGGGGGCCGCGCTGTCCTGGTCCCCCTGCTCATCCTGGTCCTGCCCCGTCGACCCCATGCGCTGGCGCATCGAGAGCAGGGGGTTGCTCATGACCCCGTGCATGATGCTGGGCATCACCTCCTCCAGGCCCTCCCTGGGGCGGCTGTCCTCGCCGCCCACATTGCGCAGCAGCTTGACCATCGTGTCCATGGGGCCCGTGGAGCCCTGCTCCAGGCCGGGAATGTCCTCAATGGGGGGCAAGCCGCCGCGCTGCAAGCATTCACAAGGGGCGGGGGCGGAGGGGGTGAGTATTCGAGGCAAGAGCGAAGATTTGGGGCTTGGCACGTACAGGCTGTAGACGCGTCGATGCAGCCACCAGCCTACAGCTACATAACCCAAAAACACACATGACCTTGATGCAAGCAGGGGCTGCTGTTTGCTCTGAACACCTTGCAGCCGTGGTATTGAAAAAGCGCGCAAAGCAATACACCCTCCGCCCTCAAGACCCGACCTAGGACTGCCCAGCCCAGCCCAGCCCAGCCGAAAGCCTACCAGCATGTTGAGGATGTGGCCGACCGAGGGCACCTCTCCCAAGTAGTCGCTCATGGAGGGCTGGTTCTCATCGCCCTCCTTCTGCATCTTGGCCTTGATCTTCTCAAAGGGCTGCGTAAGGTTGAGGCGCTTCACCAGGGCGTCCACGAAGGTGGCGTGCGCGCTCGGAGCCGGGTGCTCGCTTGGGGCCGGGTGCTCGCTTGGGGCCAGGTGGTGCTTGCTCGACACCAGGTGGTCGCTGGGCTCCAGAGGCTCGCTATCGTCCCCGGGCGTGCCGCCCTCCTCCACGATCTCGTCAACGTCGTCCGCGTCCCGCTCAGCCAGCCTGGGGTCAGCCAGCTCAAAGCCCGGCACGCTGCTGAGGTCGACCGCACGGGCAATCACGGGCCAGGGGCGCCCGGTGACGTTGTGGGTCGCGTTGGCCGCCATGATGGGCGCGTGGACGTCGGGCACGACGGCAGAGGGGACAGCCTTGGCGTCGGCGGGGGCAGCAGCGTTGGCGGTGACGGGCGCGGCCACGACAGTCTTGAGAGCGGCGGGCGCCGCCTTGATGGCGGTCTGCAGGGTGGAGTTGACCTGGGCCAGCGCGCTGTTGCCCAGGCTGGTGAGGCGGTCCTGGATGTCAAGGTCGTCAAACGCACTGGGCAGGTCAAGGCCCGTGGCATTCTTGAGGGTCGCCGTCACGTTGTTGAGCGCGCCCTGCGCGTGAGCGCTGAGCTGTGCGATCGCCGGCTTCAGGTGCTCCGCCACGGTGGCGATGCCCCTCTGCGCGCCCTCGGGCAGGCCGGAAGCGTCCAGGCGCTCCGCCAGGCCGTCGAGCGCGTCCTGGGCGGCCGCCCTGGCATCCGCCACGCTCTTCTGAGTGGCGGCCCCAGCCCCGGCAACGACCTCGGCGGCCTTAGCCTGCACACCGGTGATGACGTCGGCCACGCCACTGAACGCCTCGGACAGGTTGACTGGGGGAGGGGAGAGAGGTGGCGTCAGCAGCAGGCGTCGATGTTGCCCCAATGGATGGCGTGCGTGATGTTTCAAGTGAGACTGGCGTCAGGGTCATGGCGAAGGAACCTAAGGGCTGATGTCGCAACTAAGCGCCAATGACGTTCACCAAGTGGTAGCCGAAAGCCATGTTGACTACAGCTGTCTGAGCACCCCCGCCGCTGCCCTACCAACGCCCCGCTACCCCGCACCCCTGTGTCCCCCTGGCTGCTCACTGCAGGCAGTGTGGGCGGCGTTGTGGATCTTCCCAACGGAGCACAGCTTGCAGGCAAGGCGCAGGTTGGGCGCGTCGGTGTAGCTGCCAGGCGTGCACTGGATGCAGCGTGGGGTCTGGCCGCCCAGCAGCACGTAGTAGCCGGCCTTGCACTCGCAGTGGCCATGGGTCACGTCGGGGATGCTGTTGTCAAGGCACTCGCGTGCGATGTTGGCGCCGTCGTTAATAGGGCCGGCGGCCGCCACCGTGGTGCCGGTTGCCTTCTTGCAGGCCCCGAGCTTGTCGCCTTCTGCAGTGCGGCTGTAGTAGCCCGCAGCGCATCCTGGTTTGAAATTCGGCGGGGCAGGCAGCGTGGGCAGGTAATGGGCAGACAAAAGGCATCTAACAGTAGGCGACCGGTCAGAACACAAGACGTCCCACCACGCCGGCTGGCTTCTTGCAAACTGGTCAAGACGCGCTGCAAGGCTGCGCTTTGGTTCCCCAGCAAAACCCTTGGGCCTGCTCCTCGAAAGCCCTCACCGCAACGGCCCTTCTTGGCCTTGAGGGCGTAACCGTTGGCCTCGTCACAGACGGTGCACCAAACCTTGTCGTCCCGGCCTTCCTTTTTGCCACGCATGCCGCATTTCAGGCAGCCAGTGATGCCGCTGCAGTCTTGCGCCATTGCGGCGCCCGCAAACAGCGCCAGCACCAGCACGCTCAGCGCCAGGCGGCGCGCCATCGTATGGCGGCTACTGCTCTGCTTGAAGGGGTTGGAAAGCCACGCAATGAAGTGGGGGTGTGTTTGCAGGGAGTCAAAGTGGAGGGGACCAAGGCCTGGGCTGGTGGCAGGCCGCAGTAGCCGGCGCCGGTGCAGCAGCAGCAACTACGGCAGCAGTACGAGCTATCAGTTCTAGACGATTATGGTATGTCTGGCGCTTAGCAATAGTGCGGCCTCGGCTGCGTTTGAAAAAACCAACCTCTTGCCGTTGCCAACGTGATCAGCGGTGAAGTAGGAGATTATATGCGCTCAAATCCTTGCATGTACCAAGTCATGTTGATCGAGGGCTCCACCTTTGGGTCGAGCACAGGTGAAGCCGCGGAGGAGCCATACCTGTGATCAGTCATCGGTCTCGCCCAATCCGTTGGAAGCATATGAGATGCCGCCGGGAACCGTACCTTAGCATCTATAACATTAGGTCTCGCATGCACTAAATGAGACGGTCCTGTCCTCCGGCATACAACCTGCCTCGCCCTGCAGGGCTGCCACGGCAGCTGTTCGCAGCTGTTCAAGCGGACCAGCGATGGCCGGGTTTTGACGGCATGCTGCAGCGCCCCTGCCCATTGATCAGCTGTGAAAACAGTGCTTCAACACTTTTTTTCATCCCAATATCTGCAAGACCTTTGAAAACCTTACCACACATCCACGGACCAGTCTGGCTTTCCTGCTCTGCTCGCCCTGCTCCCCAGTCCCAGTCTGAGGCTGCCCACCCGCGCAGAGTGTGTGACAATTTACAGGCACAAAATCATCTGAAAAGAGAAAATAATTTTCCGGCTAAAACAAGGCCGTCTGTTGTAACGAGGCCTGCAGGCTTGTGCGGTCATGTGCGTGCCCGCTTGGTGGCACGCTGCTTGACGCGTGCATCCCGCTCACGCTTCAGCCGCTCGTGCGCTCGCTCCGCCTCGGCCACGGCGCGCACCTTTTTGATCCTGGCTACAGCCTCCCTCTCAGCCGCACGCTTTTTTGCCGCCTTGGCACGCTCCTCTGCCGCCCTCCTCTTGGCCGCCTCCTGCTTTTGCGTCTTGCGCGCCGTGAGAGAAGCCTGGTGGACCAGGAACGCCACCTTGGCAAAACGCTTCTTGTCCGCCTCCCTCATCTTAGCGGCCGCCTTCCTCTGCCTCTCCTTCTTCACGGCCTTTGCCTTATCGTCCTTCGCGATCTTCTTGGCCTGTGCAGGGGGCAGCATGCCGGCCGGCAGCTGGCGCAGCAGCCGCTGGGCCTGCAACCACGCACCGAGGGGGGGGGGTGTGATCAGAGACGACACACGGCAGGTCACTTGCAGGGCCAGACGCGGGCGTGCAGCGTGTTTCGCGCCTGGGACAGTGTCGTGCGTCACCCGCACGTTACTCGCAAGTCAGTCTCAACCACTGGGCCGATGTGCGCACTTTTGTGAACCCGCTGTGTCACTCTAGGCCAGTCGTCACTCACCAGGCGCCTGATGGTGGTGCGCGCGCGGCCCTTGTCTTCGAGGTGTATCCCTGACAGCGACTTGACGGCGCCGTCCTGCCACAGTTGGAGCTGCGGCAGGTTCCAGCGCATGCGCTTCAGCTGCTCCTCGGTCGCGCCACCTGTAGAAGACACAATGGGGTGGTCCGAGGGAGCAAAGATATGATGGTGCATCCACGGCTCTGGCACTGCTGCCGGCATGAAGGTCATGCCCCAATCCGCGCTGCGGCGGCCCCCAGCCTTGTGCCCAATCGCGTCACCCACCAGTGGCGTTGAGCGTCAGCCACAGGGCCCCCAGATCATGCGTCAGGGCCGCCTCCACCTCGCTGTTGCACTGCAGCAGCAGCAGCGGCTCATCATCAGGAGACCACGAATGGTCGGGGCCGCCGCGGCCTGGCTCCCGGAGGCAGCACGACCACTGGGTGGTCCACTCTGTCTTGCGGCACCAGAGGCCCGTGTACCTGGCGGCGAGGAGGGGAGGAGAGCGCGTGTGCTTGGCGTCAATGGGTGCGCTCAGTGACTGCTTACGCCTCAAGTTCCCTGCTCCCCAGCCTGCAACCCAGCAGAGGTCACCAGAGAGGGGCGGTGATGGTCGATGCGGCTCATTTGCCTCCGGCTTGGTCGACTGCACACAGAGGCAGCCAATACTATTACTCTATCGAAGCCCCTCTTGAACATCTCCAAGCTCACTTTGACTTCTTGCCCTCCTCGTATGCCTGGCTGTTGGCATGGAACTTGGCGCCCTGGGCGCGCACGGACGCACGCATCGATTCGTACGATGGCGTGCGCGGCGCCGATCGGTCCATCCAGACGGTCACAGGACGAGCAATCTTCTTGGACTTCGCCTTCATCACTGCACTTTTCGGCCCCATGCCGAGTCTGTCTGAGCTGAGACGTGCGCCGAACTCACGGCTGTAGCTCGCGAATCTAGACTCTGAAACTGCGACACCAGACCCTTGATGTACAGTAGGTCGGATCTACAACATTTGTAGGACCATCATTTATGTGAAACAGCTATATTATGATACATGTGCCATAGGCAAGTGCATGTGCACTTGCGGGTACATAACAAATCCTGCCGTTAGCATGTGCCGGCCCCCAGGGCACTCCCACCTTGATACCGGCCTCTGCCATGAGCCCATGACGGCGCAGAGTGATGCAGATGCTGCTTGACAGTTAGCTTACTATCACAGCTGCATAGATGGGTGAATGGATTTGTCCCTCTACCCATGAGTCCATGGTCACTGCTTGCTCGTCCTGGGGAATTCGGTGCTGTGGCGATGGATTTGGGGCATTGAGTGTGCACTGGCGCAACAAGGTACACCTAGCCCCTGCATGTGTGTCGTCAGTGGTCTGTAAATAGCTCTGCTGCCCCTGTTTCAGGCCATGTTTGAAGGGGCCACACCATCAACCGCACAGCATCAAGCAGCGCCGCCTCCTTGCGCAAAGGCGGCGCCAATAGAGTGATGCCCAGGCAGGCCCGCCACAAAGCTTGCTTATGTAGATGGGGGTGATCTGTCATTGCAGGCACAGAAGCAACATGCATTTACAGCCCTTGCAGGGCCCAGCATCACCACAACCCTGCCGTGTTGGCACAGGTGGGCTTCGAGCCGAGCGCCACGCAGCCGCCTGCACCAGTGGCGAGGTCGATGGGGCAGGATGCGAAGCAGGCCAGGCGCATGTAGTTTGCGGCTGCATCGGAGGGCCTCCCGCCTGAGTAGATCCCTGTTGTGGGCAGAGTGTGAGGGGCAGAGGCAGGGGGGGGGTGAGCCCCTGATGCAAGCCGGTCAAGCAGGGAAAAAAAGGAAGAGAAAGGGCTGGAGCAGAGAAAGCGTGTCAAAAGTTCAACCTGGCAGGGCTGGTGGCTGCAACTTCTAACTCGCAGGGACACCGAGACATTGCTGCACTATCAAAAGAGGTGGGGATACTGCGAGCTGCTTGTAATGTGGGGGTGCAGCCAACCCTGACACCCACAACCTGCTGCCTACCAGCCTAGCTCAACAGAGGCAAGGCCGGCGCAAGGTGCACAGGGAGGAGGCTCACATAAGTTGAAGTGGACGCGCTCCCCGCCCGCCTCAAAGGGGCTGCCTCCTGCTGCCTGGTAGGACTGCGTTTGCGCTCCGCCCGCCCCTGGAGCCCAGCTCTCAAACGCGACTTGGCTGGGGCTGCTTGGCCCGGCCCAGCGGATGCGGTGGGTGGTGTACTGCGCGCTGGGGGTGACAAATCGGTGCAGCGCCCCGGGTGCGCTGTAGGGCTGCAGGACGTACTGAGCGTTGTTGGGGACTGTGGCGCCACCCCATGTCGAAAACTCGATGTCAATCTCAGCAGTGTCATTCTAGTGGAATGTTTGGAGGGGACAGCAGGGTGGGGTGGGCAGGCGAGTCGGTGAGGGCATGCATCGACAGGGGAAGGCCCGCACCAACAGGTACGCGTGAAAAGGTTCGCAGAAACACACAGGTACATGTCCGGCATTAAATGCCAGCTCGCTCCGGGATTTTGCTGCATGCTGCTCGTTGCTACCGCTGCGCCCCTCCTCCTGCCCCACCTTGTACAGGAAGGGGGCAAACACCAGGTTCTGAGGGGGCGGGAGGGGGGGGGGCAGTTGGGGTCCGGTGCCACGCAGCCAAAGGATGGGGAGTTTGGGATGTGGGGTCCTCAGGTGGACGTTTTGTGAATTGCACGTACACAGGCAGCTGCATGCAGAAGGTCCAATCGAATCAGGCGTGTGCATGGACGCATGGTCTTGCCCCGTTGTCAGACTTACCCCCGACGCGCGCGCACTCGGCCCCACCTTGTTGACCAGGGTTGGATCACTCTCGACCACGAAAACGTAATCGCCGTAGCCCAGGCTCTCAGACAGGAAAACCTCCGAGCACACCCATTTGCCACCAGACTTGGCCACCCCCAGCTGCAAGAAGCCAGTTGGCGCCACCGTGGCAAGGGAGGAGCTAAAGATGTTGTTGCCAGGGCCGGCACGGACAGACCCGGTGTCTCGCCTGTACCAGCAGCTGGCGTTGCCAATGGTTGGGGGAGATTAGGTTCAAGATCAAGATTGCGTGAAGGCACAAATGTACACTACAAAGGGCACTGGCAGCGCCAGGGCGGGGCTGCGTGGCCATGGATGCACGAGCGTGCCGCCAAGCTGTGTCGCCTATTAATCAAGGTGGTGATTGGGAGCTGCAGGCATTCCAGGCAAACAGTTCACATGTGTGCTGGAGCCTTACGTACATGAGCGCATGTGCATTGCCGCACCCAGGTAATGGCGTCTCACCGGCTGCTCCAGGCAAATTGAGGCGATGGGCAGGTCTGCCCTGAGACCTCTGCTCGGATGTATGGTTGTATGTGCGCACGAGGGGGTCGGACAGGGAGGAGGTGAAGCTTCAAGCAAGGAAGTGGGAGAGCACGCCGAAGACCAGCGCCGCTGGCTCTGCACACCACCACTGCCTGGCCGATGGATGCTTGATCCACAATATGGGCCGCGCACATCGGCGTGAAGTTTGGCGTGCCTGTGCCGCACCTCCCAGGACAATCATCAGGAGCCATCCAGCCACAACGTACATGGCTACACGCATTTTATATGCGTTCCGGAGGGACCGCGGGATGATGGCCTATATGATCTGACAGGCTGTACGCCCAAGGACGCCTATGATAAGGAGCTTTTGTAGCTTGAAGATGTTTGTGTCTTGTAGATCGATGTCTATGGCTTGGTCGGCAGCTGCAACGGCAGTGCTCTCTACACGCAGTGGGCCGGCCGCCAACAGGCAGCCCGTCCCTGGTGACGTGTGGCCACGCGGGAATCTGCCGATTCAACTGGATGCGTCGACATGGCGTCTGCATACAAGAGAGGCACTGAAAGAAATAGAAGTATACCTCTACTCAAAAATGGCTTTCTTTGTCATGTGAAAAGTCTTGTGAACCCGGTGTACGAGTACTGCATGCCACTGCCAGTGACAAGGCAGGTCAAGGCACAAGTGGCAGTGCGGTGCCCTCCAAGCGATCAACCCAGCATGTATTATTTGCATGACATGCGAAGCGCAGGCTCCGCTTTTCTAACCAAACAGATGTTGTTTTCCATGCAGCAAGGCAAACATCAGTCACAACTGCAGTTCGCTGCAACACACAGCCCAGCACTCGCGCCACGCCTGAACTCAAAAGTCCGGTATGGCACCGTACATGCTAGGTGCGCTATCGAAAATCCATGTATGGCGTCCCGTGATACAAACAAAATTTTAAGGTTCGCGTCAATTACAAAGCTTGTACACAACCTCAAACTCAAGGAACTAAACCGCTGGCCCTACAAAAATGCAAGATTTACAAAGTGGCTGGGTATGAACAATCGGTTGGCGGCCATCACGCAGAGCCGCCTGCCACCGCAATAATAGGGAGACCACCACCGGCGTCTTTGCTGCTTGAGCAGCCCCGGCCCCTGCTATGACCATCAACGTCGTCTTCGCCGCGCAGCCCCAGTGACAGCGGCGTCATCTCCGCCTCGGCGTCCTCCGCAGCGACCGCTGCACTGGGGCGGCCCTGTCCATACTGCGCACACGGCAGCCCTGCCAAACGTGTCCACACTTCAGTTAAGGAATCGCGGCGAGAATACAGGGCGTAGGCTGCGAGCAGCACTGCGCTGACGCCGACACCCGCTGCCATCACCCCGAGCCAGCCGTCGCTGGCGCTGCTGCCTGCCGCGCCGCTGCTGCTGCTGTCGCCATCGCCGGTGATGGCGTCGGCACCTTCGTTGTCGGTGGTGTTTGATGTGCCGCCTTGGCTCTCCCCGCTGCTGCTGCCGCTGCCGCCGTCGCCGCCGCCGCCGCCGCCGCTGCTGCCGCCGGACCCTGTGTTGCCTGGTGAGAGTGCACCTGGTGCTCCACCAGCCGCTGCCTCTCCTCCGCCGATTGCGGCAGAGGGCTGTGATGGTGGTGCAGCCTCTTCTCCTGCTGTTGTTGAGGCCGTGCTGGTTGGGATTCCGGAGGCTTTGGCTGTGGAGGGCTGTGGTGCCGATGGTGATGCGGGCTTGAAGTTGGCTGCTGCTGCTGCTGCTGCTGCTGCTGCTGCTGCACTTTCTTGGGAGTTCCCGGGTGGTGATGGTGGTGCTGATGAGGGGTCCTGGGCGGCGGCCGCAAAGCAGCGGGCATGGGGGCAAGATGAGTATCAGCTCCTGGCAAACGACTGACCCAGGCGCTAGCAAGCGTCGACGAGCAACGGCATCGCATGGCAAGCACAGCAGTCAAAGCAAGCAGCGGGGCATTCAGGCTCCCCTCAATGTGTGTCCCTGCAACCCGGGCTGACCGGCTCTGCAGCCGCTGCTGCCGCCACGGCTGACCCGAGGTTGGGGCAGTCGGCCTCTGCAAAGCCAATGCGCTGGCGCTCCAGGTCATACTGGGGTGAGGTGAGGCGGGGGCCACGGGGCGGGGATACAGTGCTGTCGTCGCGGGTTGACGCATCACAAAGTAGGCCAGGATGGAGGCCCACTGACGCCCATGGTGCAGTTGCTGTGCTCCGGTGGATTGGCCCTGGCTCTCCTTCGACACTACGCCCCACCCTTCCCCCTTGCCCACCACCGCCGTACCTGTGTGCCGCTCCTGCCAAGCCCCACCCACCCACGCACCCACCCACCCATCCACCAACCTACCCACCCACGCACCAGCACGAGAGCATTGCGCACTGCAATGCCGCCGATTAGCGTCCCGGACTGGCCGTTGTCAAACACCCCCAGGCAGTACTCTCCGCGGCCCATCAAAAAGAGGTAGCGGTGTGGCGGCAGGGATAGCACGGCGCCACCGGCAAAGCGCAAGGAAGCCGTGGGAAACATCTTGGCGGCGTCCTCAAACTTCTCGGGGGCTCCGCTGTAGCACACATCAGGGTACTGCACATGGCGTCAGAGCGTTGGGAGAATTCAGCCCGTCACGGCTAGGGAGCAGAGGTGCAGTGAGCCGCCTGATTTGGCCCACCCCTCTGCGCTGGGTAAGCCACCACAACCTCATGCGAAATTGTTTCGGACGCAATCTGCGCAGACCACCACCCCAGCAGCTCACCGCCGGGTCTGGCCCGCTGCCCTTGCGCATCCCGCGGCCAACGATGGCAGCGTCGAGGGCGGCGGTGAATGCCGCGAACGCTGCTGTGGGCAGGTAGGAGAACGTGGTGCCGCTGTCCAGCACGGTGCCGTAGCCCTTGGCAAATATGGCCTGGCCGGGAGCGGGGGGGGGGGGGGGGGGGGGGGGTTGGGGGCAGGAGGCGGACTACAGCATTCAGGGTCAGCGTGTGGAGGTAACAGGACCCATTGGTCAATCGGCAACCAAGTGCACTTGCACACATGCGCCCTCCCATCTTGGGCCCACACTGCCAGGGCCCCCCCGAACCCCACCAGCAACTTTCCCTCAGACCCACCGGCTCCAGGTTAAGGGAGGCGCCCCCAATGCTGAGCTGCTCCAACCGCACGACGTAGTATGGGGTGGGGCTGGCCAGCAGCGGCGTAAAGGAGAGGGGCCCCACTGAGGGCGGCAACCCCACGTCTCCAAGCAGCAGAGTGCCGCCGGCAGGAAAGCCGAAGCACAGGGAAAAAACGCGAGAAGTTATGCCGGCACGCGCCAGCTGGGTAGGCAATGTGAACATCACGGCAGTGTGGTAGCAGGGGGAAATTGAGGTGAGGTGAGGGAGATCAAGGTGAGCTGAAGTCTGCTTGACTGGGGCTAGCAAATGCTGCAATTCCTCTGCTTGCGCTCTGTTGTCAAAGACAGGCGCCCTCATCGCCCCTCGCAGCTCTTGGATCCAGTAGCCCTTGAAACATCAGCCTAGGCCCCACCTGGCTGTGCAGTGCATTAGCATTGTTGCCCATGCCCAGGATGCCGTCCGCCGCCTGGCGGTAAATCTCCCCTGTCTCGCGCATGCCGCAGCCAAATGTGACCTCCACGGGGGTGCTGCCGTCCGGGAAGTGGAAGCGGTCCAACACCAGCCAGCCCTCGCTGCTGCTGTGCTCGGCTGCAGTTTTGAAGTGGGTTTGAAAATGATGTAATGGGGTTTGAGACGAGCATGGGAACGCGAAGGGGGGCTGTTAGGGTGGTGCAGAGCCACGGGAAAACACGGGGATAAACACAGCCGCCACTGAAGCGACAATTGTGCGGAGTCCCTGGTTTGAGGGGTGGATGCTGTGGCTGCGCCTTGGGCTCACCATACTGCCGCTGATAAGAGCATTTATTGTTGCTGCAGGAGCAGGGCGGAGATCCGCAGTTGCACTTGGGGTGCCCGCACGGCAGCACTTGCGCAGTGCTAGATTGGGCGGGGTCAAAAGCAGCATCCTACGGCAGGTGGAGGGAGCGCACGAGGAGTGGCAGCGATCAAGACATTAGGCCAATCGCGGCTCTGCTGCTGCACTCCTGGCCTGTTCCAGCTACCATCGAGCATTGTTGCCCTGTTGTGATGCCCGCTGGTTTAGTATATGTCGCAGCTGGCTCAAAGCCAGAAAGATGTCCCCAGGCAGCTGTTGGCACTTGCGCTGCGCCGCGACCTGCTGCGCAGCGTAACTTACTGTGTGTTTGCCGCAGTGCTTGCAATCTGCACATGGCACATAGGTGATGGTGCTGCCAGTGTCGATGATGACGGAAAATTTTCGAGTAGGAGTGCCTAGCGCCAGCTTCGTATAGAAGTACCTGTTGCGGGCAAGGCAGGGGCGGGTGGAGAGTAACAGTACCCCTCGTAGCCCGGGGG
>NW_014013624.1:48797-106984 GCF_000611645.1 Monoraphidium neglectum
GGGGGGGGGGGGGGGCAGCGATGTCGCTCGCGTCCTCGGCTGCCGCCCACGTAGTGAAACCACCTGTTGCAGGCCTGGTACGGCCTGCTGCTTGGTTGGAACACTCGCCCACCCGCCCGCGATTCTCAAGTCAAACGCTGCACACTCACAACTTGGAACTACTCACCCCTCGCGCACTGCGCCATGAATCGCAAGGCTGCCCTTGCGCAGCAGGCCTCGCGGCCTGCCATGCTGGTGCGTGAGGGGCAGGACTAGCCCCCGCGTGCGCCCATCAGCTGCCAGAAGGACCCTGCCCGCGAAGCCAGTTTGGTTGTGTCCGTGTGCCACGCCCGCCTGCAGCAGCAGGACACTCCACGCTGTCAGGAGTATCCTGAAGCCGAAACCCATACTTACAAGCTTGTCATCCGCGCATGAGACCAAAGGTAGATCATGCGACAAGCAGCTGCGATTGAGACGTCAAACGAGGTCATGATGCATCAGTTTATCAGCGCGTTTCATCTGAAAGCGAGGAGGGGGTATGTGTACAGTGGTGCAAATGGACCAACACCTGCGGCGTGCGGGCGACGGCCTTGAGCATTTCATTCCCAGCAATTCCAAGTGGAGCGCCGGACACTCCCTTTCACATGTCACAACAGCCAGCGCCCGCTGATGTGGCTGCATCACGATGGTTATAATGCAAGGCTGGCCCATACACCCTACAACCTCAGGCTGCAAGTGCGCATCGTCGGTTCCCTGCCCCAGCGCACAGGTGTCTAGCCCCAGCGCACAGGTGTCTCGCAAGTCATTTACCCGATCTTACTCAGGCTCTACTCAGCTTGCAACTTGCTACTCTTGTTCACCGTCAGATAACGAGCACAGCTAGAGCGCGATCAAAGGTCACAGCCCGCGCACCGTTCGTGCCACCTCGCCCGCGGCGCGGAACGTGGCCACCAGCAGCGCCAGCACCACGCCCAGCCCCAGCCGCACAGTCTCCAGCGCTGCCCGCGCCAGGCTCAGCGCGACCGCTGCCGTCACAGCGGTGCAGGTGTACAGAACACGCGCTAGTAGCGGCGCCAGCAGCGTGCCAGCCACGCCACCGAGAGCCCCGCCCGCCAGGCAGGCAAAGCCGACGGCTGGCTGGTACGCGGCCATGAGGGCGTTGAGCAGCGCGTACAGCACACCCCTGTCGCTGGTGATGGGCATGACCCCCCGCCCGCGCGTCAGCCCCAGGGTCAACCAGGCCGCGTACAGCCCAGTGCACACGCCTGCGCCCGCGAGGCCCGTATCCGCGCGGCCGGCGAGCAGCTGGCCCAGGCCCGCGCCAGCGGCGCAGAGCACGACGGTCACCACGGCCTGCAGGCTGCCGCAGTACGCCTCGACCCACGACCCGGCGTTGCGTACGCCGTCGGCGCAGCAGACCAGCGGCAACAGGCCGCTGTGCAGCAGGCCGGCCGTCAGGAGGCGGTGCCACTCACCGTCCACCGCGACGGCGGTTGTGTCCTGGGCAAGGGCGGTGCGAGCGCGCGCGGCGCCCCAGGACACTTGGAGTCGGTGTTTAGACCAGCAAGAATAAGGGCCGGTGTCTGCTGCAGCTGAAGGCGCGCCTACAACCGCGGAATGACTGTGTTGCCAGACACAACCCTGCACTTTGTGCCTCACGCATCCCAGCTGTGCGATGCCCGCGCTCAACACCGGCCCTCACCATCTGCAGCGCCCACGTCACCGGGGTGTCAGGGTAGGTGGTCGCCAGCTGCCACAGCGTCACGTCCGCCAGGCCATTTGTAAGCCCGTACCAAGCCTCGGGCACCACAGGCCACCACTGCGCAACAGCTACTGCCCACATGGCAAGAGCCAGCATCGACGTGACGGGCACCAGCGCCGCCGGCGCGTGCGCGTCACCGTCAAAACCCTCGTCATCCTGGCCCCACTCCTCCTCGCCCCCAGCCGCAGCTGCCTGTGCTGCGCCGCCGCTGCCCCTGCCAACGCGCTCATCCAAGAGGTTCCCTACACTGGCGTCCTGCTGCTGCTCCTGCTCCTGCTGCTCCTGTTCGCTGCTGCGGCCATCCTGCGGCGAGCGACTGCCTGATGATATGTGCAGCGTGTCGGAGCTGATGGCGCCGGCGGCTTCCCCTCCTACGCCAACACCTGCAGCCCCCACATCCCCCGCTGTCATCTTGGGAACGTCTTCGACCTCTTCCGTGTTCACCCGTGCCATGCGGGCCTGGCGCGCCGCCTCCGCCTCCCAGCTGGTCTTGAGGAAGCCGCCGCCTGCAAAGTGCGCCAGCCGCTTTGCAATGGTCACGCTACCTTCGCCGTAGCCGCCATCAAAGCGGCCTAACGCCGCGTCGCGCAGCGAATGCCACTGGTCCATCAGGTCGACCTTTGCCGCCGCGAGCGCAAACTCCTCCACGTACACGACCTCCCCCTCCCTCGAGGCATTGTCAATGCCGCCACTGGTGCTTGAGGGCCCCAGGGCCTCTGCCGCGTCGCTGGACGATGAGGCCGCCTGATTGACAGCGGCCCCATTGCTGCCTGGGTTGGCTGCCTCTGTCCCTGGCTCTCCTTGGCGCCCTTCCACCGCGCGCGTCTCGCCCTCCTCATGCCCCGCTGCTGCCCTGCACAGCAAGGTGGGCGTGATGATTCTTCCGTCGCCTCACAGGCGCACGGCAATCGCGACGCGTCTACACATTGCATGCTTTGTGTATGTACGTTTACACATCCCACTTTCTTGCTTCCATCGCCTCACCTGCTACTGCGGCCCCTCCTGCATGTGCGGCCCGCGACGGCATCAAAAGCAGCCGCCAGCGTGCAGGGGCCGTGCAGCGGTGGCGCCGATGGAGCCCGAGCTCTGTGGCGGCAGTGATGCGCAAGCTGCACTGGCCACAGCGTCGAAGCAAGCATCGTTGAGGTGCAGGCTTCTCCGCAAAGACTGCACGAATCTAAAGGCGTCAACAGTTGTGAAGGTGTCGCAGGCGGCCAACAAAGACATATATGACTCGCGGAGTTAAGCGATCTCCATTTAACTGCGCAAAGAAAAGCCCCGCAGGGGCGAGTCACTCGCTGCCAGTGCTAGTGATCTTGGGTGTGTTGCAGTGTTTCACTTTGAATAGGACAACCAAGAATAACTGTGCAACACTAGACTTCGGTAAAATCTCGTGTGCACACCACTAGACAAAAAGGCATTCGCGATGCTTACTGGCGGCACTCGCACTGCAGGCACTGCGCCGCAGCGGCACACGAGCTGCTCGTGGCTGTCCCCATCGCCCTGGCAGGCACCCGTCGCCGCTACAGGGCGGAGGGCTGTGATGCAGAGCGCGCGGTAAGTCCCACAAACACATTCGTAGCTGCAGCACGTATTGTGGAAACCTCCAGCTGCGTACAGACTGGGCCCAGTGCAGACCCGAGGTCATGCGAGATCAGCATGGTGCAGTTGTCACAGCAGCCCTCCGCTGCTGCACATGTTCGCCCGGTGCCCGCCCGGTGCGACGTGCAGGATCTCCTCCCCTGCTGCGGACTGGATCACAGACAACCTGGGGGATGGCTACGTGGTGAGGGAGAAGTTTCTTGGAGGCAGCGGCTGGTCCAGCACCTACATCTACACCACAGAGGCCGGCGCAGAGTGAGCCACCCGGGCATGTGCATGCCTCGGGAAGACAGGCACAGCTCTGCACATGACCACCGTGGCGCATCAAGGAAGCGTGGTGCTGGCTCCGTTCTGAGATGCAGTGAGGCAGTGATCAGGTGCCTTGAATTTGTTGTTTGTCGCACGCCCCTGTATTACGAGTGGCCTTGCCCCCCTTGCCTGGTGCCCGGGCCCCCAGGTACTTTGTCAAGACCTCTGGCGGCGCCAAGGCTGAGGGCATGTTCAAGGGGGAGGCGCTGGGGCTCAAGGCTATGTTTGGTGGGCCACGACAGCCATGCGCATGGTTGATGGGACCAAGAGGGTGCAGCCAGTAGCAGGTTGATGTGCTCCGGAAAAGGACAGATAGGTAACCTAGGCACGGAGGCAAGAGGTGGAACAAACGCCAGGTAATCACGAGGGACTGATGTGCAGACCACATGCCAGTGTTGAGGCTTGCCGACAAAGCCGCACGCCCTATGACCTGCCCTTGTACGCGCTGCTCGCCCCCCCAGACACCAACACTGTGCGCATCCCTGACGTGCACCACGTGGGCCTCCTGCCCGATGCCCGCGGCGCATTCATCGTGAGCGGCATTGCGCTTGCCCAAGCACAAGGCACAGGGAGAGCTGCAAGTTTGTGAGGCCAACAAGACTGAAGCAAGCCCGCTGCTGCTGTGGACCCAAGCCCCTCGCAGCAGATCTGGCATTATTGAGCAGATCAGCGAGAGGTTCTCTACCCGCACCACCTCAGACGCGCCGACTCCTCTCGCGCCTGCCCCTGCATGGCGCCCCCTTGCAGGTGATGGAGTACCTGCGGCTGGAGGGAGGGGGGAGCCAGGCTGAGCTGGGGCGGCAGATGGCGCTGATGCACCTGGCAGAGCCAACGGTGGGTCTTTTGTCACCCGATAATCGGGGACACCCGCTGGTCATTATCCCATGGGTAGGGTGGGCACTCGCCCCACACCTGAATGGTGTTACAACCCCAAAACGCGCAGGACCCAAATGCCAAGGCCGGGAAGTTTGGTTTTGCAGTGGACAACACCATCGGCGCCACTCCCCAGCCCAACGAGTGGATGGATGACTGGGTTGAGTTCTACCGGGAGAGGCGGCTGCGCCACCAGCTCGACCTCCTGGGTACGAGGCTGACGGGCAGGGTGCACATCGCTGGCAGGGCACAGGCTGCCATGAAACACAGTCGCGTCGCCTCCCATGCACGGGTGCGCGCAGGCAATCTTGCATGCTCGCACAAGCGACCGCGACAAAAACCTCCTGTGCGCACCACCCTGCGCTGCCCTGCTCCGCGGCCAGGCGATGCGCGAATGAAGGCCCTGGCCCAGCCTGTGCTAGACAATCTGGGCTTTTGGTTTACTGACATCGCGGGGTCGATACGGCCCTCCATCCTGCACGGGGACCTGTGAGGACACATGCCGCACTGGACAGCCGGGCAGGGAGGGTGCCACTAAGGGGGGGGGCTTGTGCCTACGTACGTGCATGCATGCGCGCGTGCATGAGTCGACAAAGGTGCAGGTGTGCACACATGTGTGCGCATGTGGGGGTTCGGCCAAGCAGACTGCGAGAGCGCATGCGTTCAGGGCATTGAGTGACCGAGTGGTGTTTGGGGCCAAGGTTGTTTGTTGCACGCCGGCTGGCAACGTGGGAGCACCTCACTTCACTCAACCCATGACCACGAATCACTAGGTGGAGTGGCAACGTCTCCAGCTCTGGTGGCCGGCCAGTGATCTTTGACCCGGCCACATACTATGGCCATGCAGAGGCGGAGTGGGGCATGAGTTGGTGCGCCGGTAAGTATAAGACAACCCGAAATGCGAATTACAGGGCTAGTAAATCTGCGGGGTGACTCGTGGCGCAGTCACCGCATGGTCCAGCCCAGCGGGCCGCCACCAAGCCAAGTCTGATGGTTGGCGTCGAGTGATTGCTCGCGACTGCCACGTGAGATATATACATATATATACATAGACACCCGGGCAAGCTACTCCGCTCAACCCTCCCCATGCTGCGCCTCCAGGCTTCTCCGGGGCGTTCTGGCAGGGCTACTTTGAGGTGGCGCCCAAGGCCCCGCTGTTTGACCAGCGGAGGGACCTGTACACGCTGTACCACATCCTCAACCACGCAAACCTGTTTGGCGGTGGCTACAACTCTCAGGTTGGCGCCGGACGCAGGCAGTTGCTGCAGATTGTGCTGCTCAGTCCACTCGTGGCTTGCTCTCCTCCTCTCACCTGACACACAACTCCATGCCACACGCTGTCACCCCGTCCCCAGGCCCAGACCATCCTGCAGCGGCTCAACGAACAGCTCAAACGCAGCCAGTGACACAGTGGCTATGGAAGGCACCCTGTGCACTGTGCGCCGCTTGTAAATCTCCTGGTGATGCGTGTTGCTGACCATGAACTAGTGTGCCAAGTCCTTGCACTGGATAAAGCAGATGGTTGAGCGTTGCATGTGCGGTGAAATTGCGTTGGTCTATAAATATTTGATCAAGGGAAGGGTGGGTGTGCATGTTCAGTGCATGAACCAATCCGGGCACAATTGCAGCACGTTTGTCATCAAGGTGGCTCATAAGCGTGTGTTTATGCAAGGCACACACATGTTGTCCCGGTACCAATGCTTAAAACAACCTGACCACAAGACAAAGCAATATATACCATTCATGTCAGCGAATGGGGGTTCTTGGCGATAACTGCCCGCATTTGACTCACAGTCCAGTCACACAAGCTGTCACGATGTGCCATTGAGCACTCTAAGTGGGCGCGTGCAACGCGCCGTCGTGCATCCGCCGCCGCCACCGCTGCCGCTGCAGCTTCCACCGCTCCCGCTGGTGCTGCAGCTCCAGCCTCCTCTGCCGCTTCTGCTGTGTTTGTCCTGGCCAAAGCATCAGCGGCAGCGGCTGCCTGCGTTGACATAGGGCAGCCCAGGGCAACAGGTGATTGCCTGAGGCCAAGCGCAGCCCAATCAGTCGCTGGCCTCCCGCCGATGCTGCTGTGGAAGCCTCCATCCCTGTGGTGGACAGGGAGCCTGGCTGGATTGGACACAGCTGGTGCAGAAGTGGAGTTTGGCACCAACTGCGCAGTCGGTTGCGCGTGCGGGGGCTCATTATGTGGGCCCAGCGTGCAGCGCTGCATGATGGTGCTGTGCGTATGGGATGGCATCGTTGCTGATGATGCAGTATGCATTGTTGCTGGCGGTGTGCCGGCCCCTGCTGCTCCTGCCGCCACCGCCTCCGCTGCTGCAGCTGCTGCTGGTTGCGTTGATGCTGCCTCTGCTGCCTCCGCCAAAACCTCTTCCTTGAAATATAGCTCAGAGTCAGCAGGACAGGTGCAGGCACCTGCGTTTGCAGGCCTGCAGCTGTGACCTACGCCGTGCGTCTTGTTGCCGCTGCTGCTGCTGTTGCTATCGTCACCCATGCAGGCTTTTCTGCGGATCAGGGGCCTTGCGTTGCCGCCGCCGCCAGCCTCGCCGGCGATCACCACCACCTTGCGAGCGCTGCCACGCTCCCGGCTCTGCAGTGGCTGCGCCGCCCACGATGGCTCGTTGTTTCCATAGCAGCTGTGAGAGTGGCCAATGCCAGGCGCAGCCACGCTACAGTGCTGAGGAAATGACGGCCTCTGCGCTGCGGCTCCTGCCTCAAGCGCTGATCGCTTGGATGGTGTGCAGCGTATGTGGACTAAGGGCCCGGAGCTGCCAGCCGCCAGCAGTTGCTGCGGCGCCTGGGTGGGCCGCAGTGGGCTGCGCTGCAGCTCGGGGATGACATGTTCTTGCTGGTCCTGCTGCTGCCCCTGATCCCGCTCCTGCTGGCCATGCTCCAGCTGTAGCTGCTGCCCCTGCTGCCTCCGCCCCTGCTGCGAAGCCCATACCTCGATGCGTGCAGTGTAGTAATCGTTCAGGTGATCATGGCGCATCAGGGCGGTGCTCGGCGCAACGTCACGCAGGGGTGCAGCAGAGCCGGTCGACGCGATGAGGCGCTCGGGCTGCAACACCTGTCGGGTTTATGGGATGGGGTCCGAGCCTGAGCTCCGCTGAGTTGCGCCACGGCAGTCGCACCCACGTGAGGCGATTGGCAGTCTGTCGTTGGCTGCTCCCTGTGCAGCGGGCCCCGCTGCCATCCTCCACAGGCCAGGCCCTCAAAGTGCTAGCATAGTGCAATGCCCCACCTTGACCAAAGCTCGCAGCTCCGACAGGCTGCTGTGCCTCGACCGGCACACAGTCCACAGGCACCCGTCCCGTGCCTGCAGCTGCACCCCTGGCGCCGCCCTCGCCGCGCGCCAGGCCTCTAGTGGCGCGTGGCTGGCCTGCAGCGCCGACTGCTGCTCAAGCGCGCTCCTCATCAGGCTGGGCCGGATGACAACCACGGGGCGCGCCACGAGCCGCTGGTCAAAGCGCAGGCCGCCCCCGCTGACGTCGGCGCCTCTGTCATCGCCGCCAGCGCGGTTCAATGCGTTCTTGAGCTGGGGTATACCATGACCACCCACGGCCCATACTGGGGTTGACTCTGGGTCCGCGGTGAGCACGTCCTGGCCGGCCAGCAGCATAGCCATCTCGCGGTAGTGCTCAACATGCAGGCGCTGCAAGAGGCCGTTGGGGTTGGGGTCATCAGGTGGGAGGGGTGGGCGCGATGCATGCATCAACATGAGATGTGTGGTGCGGCCGCATGTGTGTTGGGTACAGCAGGCGACCTAATTGTTTGTTTTCCAGTTTCGGCGCAGCGACGACGTCAACAAACTTGATGCAGCAGGCACACCCTCCACCCTTGCATGCCCCCTCCCCTCACCCCCCTGCGGCGCTTCACCTCAGTCTGAAAGCAGCAGCAGCACGCCTCCTCCCCTGTGCGCACAAGAGGCGCTCGGCCCAGAACCACCCTGCCTGCCCCCTCGCCGGTGCAGCCCTCTGCCAAGTAAATCTTGTGGCCGGTGGCTCTGCTGATCTCCCTGTAATCATGCTCGTACCCCAGCTGACCGCAGCTGAGCAGGATCCTGTGGGTGGGCGCGTAGCGGCGAACCAGGGCTGCAACGGCAGCGACGCTTTCATCCAGCAGTGGGAAGTCCTGCAGTGCACAATAGCGGGCGGAGGAGGAGCAGGCCAGGCTTCCATCACCTACACAACACTACACAACACCGGTGCCACATGGAACCTGTCAGCGGCTGGAGCGGCATGTGCTTCACAATTGTGGCAGGGCGCCCGTCAGCATGATGACAGCACAAGACCCCTGTGCCCACCCGCACACCAGGGTGTCGGCACCGTCTTGACCGCCTCCCGCTGTCACGTCCAGACACAGCAGCCCCAGGTGCGGCCCCTCCCCGAGCAGCTCGTCTAGAGCCGCGGCCAGGTCAGGCAGCTGACGCGAGGTGACGCGGCAGTCGCCAGTGTGGAGGATGGAGCCCCACACTTCGCTCTCAAACAGCAGCATCACGGCGCCTGCGGCACACAGAGCGGGAGGGGTCCAGGGACTAATGCTGATCAGAGGTAGAGAGTGCAACTGCACGGGCCAGCAGAGACCATTGCCTTGGCACAGCCGGCTACGGCCTGCCAATATGATAATCCGACTGAACGAGCTCTTGCCGCTCGTAGCGCTCTGTTGGTGGTTGCTCAGAATAGCTGTGCCGCCCCCCCCCCCCGCCCACACCTGCACAGTGGTTGGCCAGGAACAGCGGCGTTACGCTGTAGGGGTAGCCGCCGCAGGCGCCAGCGGACCACAGGTGTAGTGTGTCCCCGATGGCACTATCCCCCGGGTCCCGCAGGACTGTCACTTGCACGTCACCCCGGTCAATGGCGGCCGCCAGCTCGGGGAACTTGATGCGCAGGAGGTGCAGGGTAGTGGCCGTGCAGTACATGTGGCGTGCGTTCTGGCTGATGCCCACGGTATGATCCTTGTGAGCATGAGTCAAAAACTGCGCCTTGGATGCCGTTTCCGTTGTCCAGGTGTCCACACTGAATGGCAGCACGGCCGGCATCGAGCGCGTGTCGCTCATTGCTCTTGGCGCCCGCGCGATGGCGGCAGAGTTCAGGCTGCCATGGCTGTGCTGCTGTGTGTTGTTGTCATCAACATATAGACAAAGCCCAAAGTGTGTGGTCCCAGCACGGACACGGTGCACTGGCAAAGGCCGCCAGGAGCTTGTCAGCGATGGTGGGGCCGCAGGTTCGCGCCCTTGTTGCGTTGTGGAGGACGTCCTCGGCAGCAACGACTGCCACTAGATATCAAAATCGTTGTGATGGTCACTGGCAACTGCAATGCAATTCGGCTGGAGCACGAGTTCAAGATGCACGACAGCTGGGCGACCGCAGTGATCTAGCGGGGTGTACAGATGCACGCGTTCTTCATCGTACGTGAGATCGTTCTCAAAATGCAGTATGTGTGGCTTTGCATTGTAGCGTCTTAGCCTACGGTATCTCCAAGGCGCCGCTGCATGGAGCGTGCAGTTTAGCTGTGCAGTGACGACGCTGTGGTGACACTGATCTCATGTGCGAGTGTAATGGAAACGCATGCGACTTCGGTGAATCCATCTTATGCTCTACCGCTAGGTACCAGCTGCTGGAATGGCCGAGACGAAGCACCGTTGATTGTTTATATCAGGTCTGCATCACTGCTTAGTTTGCGATTTTACCTGAAAGATCGGTCACGTGGGTATGCCTTGCTTGATCCGCTCCTGTTTCGAGCAGCTCGGGTCTGGCAGCAGCGCATCCCTTCAGCTGCACCGATCGATGCCACAGTACCTTTAGGCGCAGAGGGCACTTCAGCAAGCCGTCGGTACTGCTGGTATTTACTTTAAACCACGGTGGCTAGCTCGCAGACGTAGACATGCCTCGACGATGACATGCCTGTACACGGCGCTGCATGCCGCCCAGGACCGGCGCAGGCGTACATCAGCAAGCCCTCTGGGAACCGCAGCGCTCGTGGCTCGATGCAGCAAGATGCCCAAGAGGAGCGGGGCAATGAAGAGGAAGGGGCTGCCTCACCTGACACTGTATGCGACGGTGCGCATTCTGCCAAGCCATGCGGAGGGCAACAATGCCCCTGATTTAGTTCTGCCTTGATCCTGCCCTACCGTTTTTGGGCGAGTGCCAGCCTGCCACACATCAGCGCCCGTTCAGTTTGGTTTGCCATGGTGCAGGCGCCTTCCACTGAACTGACCACTGCAGCCCAGATTGCGCGCAATTTCTCACCCCATTTGACGGGCCAGTGTGCGGCAGCACGTTTGGCGAAAACATCATGCTGCTCTGCGAAAACGACAAGAGCGCCCTCAGGTGAGAGGAGGCAACTGTCTTGCATGGCAGCGCAGCCACATGGCAATAGCCTTGACAGGGCATTACAGCGGTGCCTGCTGCCCAACAAGCATGGCACTCATGAACCCCCACTGGCTTGTTTCGCTGGCCAGGTGTCCGTTTGGGCGACATTTCTACTGCTACCTCAGGTGTGTTGTGGACGTTGTGTTACCCAAGAGCCGCGGCAGCAGCTAGACGGGCAGCAGTGCACCAGCAGCGCCAGCGCCACTGGGGTGTTGCAGGCCTTGCACCTGCTGTGCGCCCCGCCCCAACCCACAGGGCACCCAGGCTTCGCTGCCCAACCACCTGTACCGTGCCGCAGCGACGAGCTGAGGCAGCGCGACACGAAGGGTGACTTCCCCTTCTACTGCACCTCATGCTCAGAGGCGGGCTTCCACGTCCCAGGTGGGCCTGCACCTGGCGTGTGGGTGCACACGCAACTACGAGCGCGTGATTCACCACCGGGTTGCAACAGCTGCAGCCAGGGCGGTGTGGATGCGGATGCTCAGCGCAAGTGTACGTGCGCTCACTTATTTAAGTAGCATGCCGCGTGCGATGCGCCCCACGTGGCTGGTACGGCCCCGTCCCAACCCCCAGAGGCCCCGGTCGGAGCGGGCCGCTCGCGGAAGCGGCGGCACGCGCGGCGCGGGAGTGGCAGTGGAGATGACGAGGATGACGAGGACTACCAGGGACAGGAGGGGGGGGAGGAGGAGGGCGAGCAGGGACTAAACGCGGAACAGCAGCATGAGGATGAGGAGGGCGAGGACGAGCCCGATGCTGGGGAGGTCATGGAGGACGTGGCGCCGGTCGCGCGGCAGCCGCAAAGCGACCGGGCGGAGTCAAAGCCGTCGCACCACCGCGTGGCCGCCCCACCCCACAGCTCGGCAGCTGCCCCAGCAGCATCAGGGCGCGGCGGGGCCAGGTCCGCGGCGCGCGGCAGGGGCCGGGGTCGGGGAGCTGGCCGCAGCGTCGGCGGCGAGGCCGTGGTGCGCGGGGACCGCCTCGACCGTTGGGCGGCGCGGCGGGCAGCTGAGGAGCGCAAGTTGCGGCGCGGGACAGAGGCGGCACGGGCGGGCCACACGGGGCCTGCCCTCGGCACGGCGGTGGCTGATGAGATCGTCACGCCGCTCCGCCCCAACGGCGCCAGCGGCGGCGGCGGCAGCGGCGGCGCGCCAGCTGCAGCGCGGCGCGACAACCTGGCCGCCACGCGGGGCCGCCCGCTGTCTGCTGGCAGTGTCAAGCTGTGGGAGGGCACCCTGGAGCTGGTGTCTGCCAGGGACGTGGTGGAGGGCGTCAAGCTGCGCAAGGTGCGGGGGCATGTGCATGGGTGCTGCTGCGCACGCTCGTGTGTCAGTGCACCGGCTGATCAACCTCCCGACGGAGGGCGCACAGGCATGAATGTGCATGGCTTGGGGTCAACAGAGACCCCTGTGGTTTTTGGGCATCTGGTCGCGCAACGTACTCTGTTCAGGGCGGTGCGGCTGGCGGCTGCGTTGGCGCCTGTGTGGCGGGGTTGTCACAGCACTGCCGGGCAACCGTGTCGAAACCCCCTCTTGTCGTACTCCGACATCATGTTGTACCTGTGCCCACCCCCCCACCAGCCCATTGTGGTGTCCAAGGCGCGGATCGACGTGGGCCCGGATTGCAACCGCCGCGCCCTCGCGCCCTTTGAGGCCGCCCTACGCCGCCACGCCGCCATCGAACCGAGCGGCGCAGCTGGCGCTGCGGGCGTCACGCGCGGCGCTGCTCAGGGGGGCAGGCGGCTGACTGCGTACGTCGGCAAAGCCGTGGCCGTGGGTGAGGCTTTTGCGCGCGAGCTGGGGCGCACCGAGGACTTTGACGTCACAGCCTTCAAGGTCACCTTCCCTGCAGCTTCCTCGGTCAAGGAAGGGCTGATGTGAGCGGGACGCGCAATGGAAGGGCCGATGACAGGCCGGCTCCACCGTGCTGCGCGGGTTGTCTTCCTGGCGTAGCATCAAACGGCTGCTGTGACTGCGGTGGCTGCCCTGCAGCAGGCTTCACCTCTACGCGACGACCCACCTGCTGCCAACCACCTGCCTGGTGTCACCTCCCCCACCCCCTTGCCCACACCAGGGCGTTTGGCTGCGGCGCCTCCACCCACTGGGTAGTGCTGCCCCTGGAGGGCGTCCCCCACCCCCTGCTATTTACAGTGCGGCAGCACGACCTGGGCCTCATGTGCATGCACCCCAAGGATGCGGCCACCGCGGCCAGGGTGTTCCGCCAGCTGTCTCGATACGGCGACGCCGCGCCCTGGGCCCCTGCTTTGCCGACAAATGCAGCTGATGACGGGTACCAGGCGCAAACAGCTGGAGCGCAGCAGCGCCTGCAGCAGGCGCAGCAGCATGCGCAGCAACTGGCACAGCAGGGACCGGGTGGCATGGTGCAGGAGGGGTCGCGGCAGATGGCCTGGGATGAGTCGAACGCGCATGACGCAGCTCGCCGCGCGGCTACGCACCCCGTGAGCTGGGCGTGGGAGCCGGCCTCGCCCGCCAGCCCTGGGCCTGCGACAAGTGACCGCACCGGCGCAGGGCGCGAGGGCCGCGGCGATTCTTTGATGACCGCACAGGAGGAGGCGGGGTCGGAGGAGGCGGCTTCAGATGCAGCGGGAGCAGAGGAGGCGGGGGCTGGCGGCTATGTCGGCGGCAGCAGCACAGACAGCGACAGCACGGGCTCGACGGAGCGGCTGGAGGGGTTGGCACGGGGCCGCCGCCGCGGCGGCCCTCACGAGGTGGTGGAGCTCGTGGAGAGCGAGGACGGCGCGCAGGGGGGGCAGTGGCAGCACGGCAGCGGCGGCGTTTTGCGACAGCAGCGGGGGCAGGGCGCTTTGCCCGATGAGGCAGGAGGGACAGCAGAGGACGGAGATGAGGCAGAAGGGGTGGCACCAACGCAGGCGCTGGATGGGGACGCAATGGAGTTGGATGAGGAGGGCTGGGGGGAGCAGCAAGAGCAGCAAGAGCAGCACGAGCAGCAAGAGCAGCGGCAGCAGCCGAGCGTCTCCAGCGACATTGAGGCTGAGGACGCGGCACCGTCGGGCAGCCCGGCGTGTGCCGCCCCCCAGCTGGACTCGCTGATGGCCCTCTTCAACACACGGTCAGCAGGGGAGCAGGAGCCTGGGCGGCACGGTGGCCAGGCCGACAGCCTGCACAAAGGCGCAGAGGGTTCAGCGCGGGCACACGAGCACGCACGCCCTGCGGCCCTGGGCGTGCAGTCGCCCGACGGCACTCTGCTGGCGTCGCACGCCGCGCGCACGCCTGGCATGGGCAGGCATGGCCGTACGGCGGCCAACATCGTGCAGCAGCAGCAGCAGCAGCAGCAGCAGCAGCAGCAGCAGCAGGCGAACGCGTCTCGGGCCACAGGGCTGGCCCCACTGTCTATCGAGCGGGGGCCCGGGGAGTCGCCTGGCTACCAGCGTGCGGTGGAGTCCAGCGGCGTGCAGCAGCTGCTTGACTCTGGCGTCGCTGCAGGGCCGGGGGGCCTGGCGCTGTCGCGGCTGATGCCGGGAGTAGAGACCCTGTGGCAAAGCGGTGGGGGCGGGTGGCGGCCCTTCAGGGTGCTGCTGCTGGGCTTTGGCGGCGGCAGCGACGCCCACGACGACGCACTGACAGACGGCCTGGAGGAGTGAGCAGCCCACCCCTTGAGGAGGGGGGGTGGTGCGTGTCTTCTGGCGGGGTTCAGAAGCATTTCGCTACAACACATTTTCTGTTGAAGCTGCCTTGCTTGACCCACGCAGGCCAGGCCGAGGCAGCCTCCCCCTTACGCAGCCTCCCCTGCCAATCCCCTGCTGACCCCCCACCATCAGGTGCCGCCGCCTGGGCGCCCACGTGTTCTGCAGCCTGCCCGACCTGCGGGCCGCAGTTCGCCTGCAGCGCGCCACGCATGGCCCCGGCACCCCGACCGTGCTGGTGCTGCCGCGCCGCCTGGGACCGGCCGGCATCCGGCATGCGCTGGAGGCTGCAGCCGCCCCGCTTGGCAGGGGTGGCGGCGAAGCTGATGGCCCCGACCAGCAGGCGGCCGCGCCGCTGCCCCCCTGGTGGCAGGTCCTGGCTACCCTGGCGCAGCCAGCCCTGGTCTTCTACGAGGCGCCCGGGGAGGGGGAAGGCCTGATGACGCTGGCACGGCTGTGGCGTGGAGACGGGCGGCCACCGCCGTCAGAGGACCGGCCCTCCTGGGCAGCGGCGCTGGCGCGTTGCCAGCTGCACGCCTGCGGTGAGCCGGCGCTTACACACAGCACGCACCCTGCTGCGTGCAGCTCGGCGCCGCGATCGACTCTGTTGTTGGTGCTGGGGCTTACTCCTTTTTCTGTCAGGGCAAGTTCAGGTCAAGGGAGCTGCTGCCCCACACGTCTTCAGTATTTCGGATGTGCTGCACACCTGCAGCCAACGCACTTCCCGCCGGCAATCCACCGTGAATAACCAGCCCCGCATGCCCTCACAAGCCATTCCACCCTGTTCCATCCCCACCCTGCTCCGTTCAAGGCATCTCCCTTGTTGCCTGCGAGGTGGCGCTTCAGCACGCGACGCCCGCGTCCATGGCGCGCCTGCTGTCCCTGCTGGCGCGCTGCAGGTCGCTGGCGCGTGCCGCCCCGGCAGACTTCCACCTGGCGGTGCGGCGGTGCGACCTGGACAACCTGGGCCACAGGAACGCCGCGGTGGCGGGGGTGCTGGCGGCGCGGGAGCACGCAGACGCAGTGTGAGCGGCGGCGCTGCTGGTGTCCTTGCTCTGGGGCCTGCTGCAAGCAATCGTGTGTATGGGCCCTCAGACAGGGTGCTGCCATGCGAGCCACCCGTGATTTCAGCCGCACAGCAGGGCCGGCATGATCAATGCGACTTTTGGCAGTCCTTAGGTGGCCCGTTCTGCCTAAGGCCGGCCTGCCCCCGACCCGTCAGGCTGCTACTGGAGGACCTGCTGGGCGAGGGCGACCCGGAGGCGGGACACCAGGCGGGGGACGGCGACGTAGACAGCCCAGGCCACCCCGCCACCCTCCCTAGCAGCAGGGGCGACGTGCTGCCGCGACACCTGGCGACTGCGTCCCTGGGGCTGGAGGGCGGTGAGCCAGACGTAGTGCAAGACGCGGTGCACCTTGCGTGGCTGCGCCGCCGGCAGTTGCGCCTGGTGGTGGTCCTCGTGCCTGACGCGGCCGACGTGGACGACAGCAGGCACCACCAGACGTCTGCTGGCTGTCCTGATAGCAACGGCCGTGCGCACAGCGGGGATGGCAGCGAGTTGGGCGGTGATCAGCGGCGCGCGGTCAGCCACGAGCACGCGGAGGTGGCGCTGGCTGCCTTGAGGGCGGTGCCGCGGCATGGCTCTGTGCTGGCCGGGTCGTGGGACCAGACATTGCGGCTGCTCGTCAGCATTGCGGACAGCACAGAGCAGGAGCAGCAGCAGCAGCAGCAGCACTAGAAGATGTAGGGACCATCCCGTGGCGGCAAGCGCGGGCGCCATGTAGTTGTGACTTGATTGTATCATCACGCTTGTAACCCAACTCGTGAATGTTTTCTGGACCGACGATGTCCGAGCAGGGCGGGCGTGTGCCCCGTGCAGGGCCCAACACTTTTGAACGGTCGCCTCAAATCCTGAGGCTTGCCAGCCTCATCCCATCAACAGGTACACTAACATTCTTCGCATTGAATTAACACACTTGGTTTGTTTGCCTCGCAAGTGATGAGTGACGGAGTGCCAGCACAGGTGCATGATGACGACCTTGACGGCTCCACCCGCTCCCTCCCTGCCCGTATGTCCCTAGCATCCTGCAGCTGCCCAGCCCGGAGCAACCGGCCGTCCTCAGTAATCGTTATGAAATTGTGGCACAGACACACGCCCGCCTGGGTGGGTACCGGCTCGGGGTGTGGCTAAGCTCGACCCCCTGCTTCTTCCTGAAGCGGGCGGCCTGCCCACCCTTCATGTCGCTGCGCTTGTCTTTGCCATCTGTAGTTCTTTCGTTACTCGCAGTGTCGCGCTGAATTGCTACAGATGCGGTGGGAAGCGTGCAGATGTAAGCTCGCAAATGGCTCGGGGCACTGATAGACCTGACAAAGGTGACACACGGTGACGTGCTTTTTTCGGGCAGCGCAATTGCAACTACAGCTGTTTGTCATATCATAAACCGTGCGTGTGCTCGCTCCATAAACGATAGCCTCAACACCCATAGCGAGCCCCTCAGGAGGGAGCAGCACGACAGCACACACCAAGAGTTGGCCGAGATCACCAACGAGACTACACGCTTGATATCAACTGGCCTTGTAAACGAGTTCAAGGACCTGTAAGCCGCAAGATCGGTTCACAGGATCGACCGCTTGGCCACGTTCGCGCGAGCAGCAACAGCGCGCTTACTGTCAAAGCATTGTATAAATGCCTGCGACTCGCGCTTTCGTCCGCTTATCTGATGCTGCCTGCACGGTGCCCTGCTTGTCCGGCGTCATGCGTGACAACAGGCCGCTGCAGGGGCATACTTGCATGCCCCTGCAGCGCAAACGCAGCTAGCCAGGAGGGGTTTTGGCCTATCACTGCGGCGCCTACGCGCCTGCAGGATTCTTAACATTCACTCAACCCCTCTCCATGCATTTTTTTCCTCGTCAGTATTATAGCGGCAACACGGCCTATCCGTTGGCCGCTGCAAGCAGGCTGCCATGGGCAAGCACAGCCGCTCCCCTTCGCCGTCAGGCAGCGACAGTGAGTCTCAGACCCCTGGTCAACTGCAGATGCCACAACCATGTCCTTGCCATGCAGCAGCCAGCGCAGCTTCAAGCCGTTGCTTGCGTCCCTTGTGAATCGCTGCTCTTGCCCCTGCAGGCAGTGAGCACCGCCACAAGCACAAGAGGCACAAACAAAAGAAGGAAAAGCACAAGAAGGATAAGGTGTGCGCTAATGTATGCATGGCCAAAGGCGAGGATGGTGGCTGGCTGTATGCCTGCATGACCATTCGTGTAGATTTCAGCATGCCAGTTTGCCAAGATGTTGCTACTCTTTCTGAGCCCACCATACGTCCTGCGTTCACCCCTCCCTCCTCCAAAGATTCCCTGGTCTGAGCAACTCTTCCACAACCACCCCGTACCCACTGCAGTCCAAGAAGCAAAAGCGCGCATCTCCCGACCGCGACAAGGAGCGCCTGGAGGCCGCCAGAGCCTTCTTGCAGCAGGTTTGTTTGAGGCGAAAGGAGCCCCGGGAACAGCTGTGCAAGGCATTTTAATGCAGGTCTGCAGGCCTTTCGCACCCTTTGTGCCTCAAGAGGACCGAAACTCCTGGCACGCCCTTGCTTACCTGCAGGTGCTGAAGCAGGGCGGTGGCGGAGATGCAGCTGCGGCGGCAGCTGCGGCCGTGTTTGCTGCAGAGAAGCAGGTTGCCAACGCAGCGACAGCGGCGGATGGGGGCAGCGGCGACAAAGCTAGCGATAAGGCGGAGCAGAAGCGGCAGCGTCGGCGGCAGGAGCGACCGCCCAAGCCCAAGCCCCCTGGCGTGGGTGACATCACCGCGGCCGACTACTTTTCACGGGCGGCTGAATTCACTGCCTGGCTGCAGGAGGACCGTGTGCTGGTGCGGCATGAAGCAGGGGCCAGGAGGCAGGGGAGTGGTGTGGCAGGGTTTCGTTAATGAAAGGTTTCCAGTGGGGTAGGGCGTGCGGCTGTTCAGGACGTGCCCTTGTTGAATTCGCCTGCTTGGCAATATCTATCCCCTTGCGCCTGGCTGTGCCCTGTACCCCTCGCCTCGCGTTCCCCCTACCCCCCACCCCCAAGTACTTCAACGAGCTGGGCGGGGACGAGGCGCGCTCGCTGTTCGTCGAGTTTGTCGAGGATTGGAACGGGGGGCACGTGAGCACCACACCTCCACCTCAGCCGCGTTTGCAATGTGGTTTGATAGTTTCCCTGCATGCTGTGGCTGCTGCTGTTAGTTCGTTGTTGCTGCCACAGTTTGGCCTACATCAAGACTCACTCAAAACGCCTCGATTTGCCCCACGACAGCTGCCTCTCAAGTACTACAAGGTGTGAGGGGCGGGCTGCACTGTTGGGTGGGTTATGCTGATGCAGGTCCAGTCTTGCTAGGGTGCGTAAAATTGTCATCTGTCTGCACAACTTGCCACCAAACTTCCTTTGCACACATTTTGTCTGCCCTTGCCTCAACTCCTTTGGCCCCCACCCCCCGGATCCCCAGGGCCTAGTGCTGGCGCCTACCAAGCGCACCACGCACGAGTGGGGCTTCACCGCCAAGGGCGGCGGCGGCAGGGGTGGCAGCATGTCGGCACTGATGGCGGATCAACAGCAGCAGCGGCATGAGGGACAGCTGGCAGCACGCGAGGCGGAGGGCAGAGAGAAGAGGAAGTGGCGGTCAGATCAGAAGGTGAATGGCGTGCATGCCATCAATGTCGATGGCAGGCCTGCGGCCGTCGATCATAGTGCGATACCCTTGCCTGGGCTCGTGCTGGTTCTTGTTCTCAGCTAATCCGCGTCAAACCTCGACGTCACTCTCAGGACCTTCTGGATGAGATGTTGCCCAAGGCCACTGGTGGGTAATCGGCTTCAAAGGGCAGGGCTGTTTTGACTTTTTCAGCGCGTGCAAGACAGATCGGCAGAGTGAGCATTGCCCGGCTTGGATGCTGCTTCTTGCCATCGCCGTGCTCATGGCAACAGCTCCCCCTGGCTTGGCATGAAGGTCGCGAGGCGCTGGTGGAGAAGCGCATGGCACGGCGCGAGGCGGCCAAAGCGCGGGAGGACAGCCCTGAGATGATGCGCGTCACAGGGGGCGGGGATGTCATGGGGGGCGACGACTCCTTCGCGGCAGCCAAGGCCAGGTATGGTGGCCTGAAGCCGCAGAGGTTGCGGTACAGGCAGAAGAGTGCCCTTGTGCAGGGCGCTGCGGCGTTGGAAAGGGTGATTACATGCGGGAGGGTCCCTCTGGCCAACTGCTGGCGCGAGGCTGCTTTTGCAGCCTGCAAGGTGATGATGATGGGACCAGCAGCCCAGGTGCTCAAGAGTCCCGGCCGCAAGACCCTTGTGAACCTGTGCCCTTGCGCGTCAACCCAAACAGGGAGGCGTCCTACAATGCACGGCGCAACCAGCGCGACTTGGCCAAGCGGGAGCAGCTGACCCAGAAGCTGTCGGCGGCGCAGGAGGCTGAGGCGGCCAAGATGGCGCAGTTCAGAGCGCTGCTGGCGCACGGCCCCATCTCCATACCCAAGCGGCAGTGATGCGGCTGCTGCAACACAACTGGCAGCAGCTCTGCAGCCTGGCATTATCTTGCTGTGCCCATGCTTATGTAAATGGGGCTGCAGGTATCGACGCGCACTTTGAGCAGTGAACTGGGACACGTACACATGCCCTGAGAAATTTCTCTCCTGCCAAGCATCTCCACCAGTGCCACTAGCGCGGCCCCAATATCTCCTCCGCGCTCCGACGCTGCCTTTCTACATGCTGGCATTTCTGCAGGCGAGCGGCATGCGCGAGCCATGCAGCCAGCCTTCAAGGACACGCGACGTACATCAGATTAACCCCTTGCCTTCCAATAGCAGGAATCAATAAACTGCTGCAGCCTGGTGCTGTGGCTGCCTGCAAACCGCATGGATGGCTCAGGCACCCACTAATTACTCACAATACATCTATGTCCAACTCCTGGAGGCGGCATACAGTCAGCTTTCGCTTCACAATTTCCGTGAAGTTGCGGCATCAGTGCCAGCTCATTAACTGATGGTTCGTGGACCGCCGAAAACGAACGAACCTGCCAGGTCAGTGACATTCGTGTCAAAACTTCCCGAGCCTGTCGTCCCTACTTATTATAGCAATCTCCTTGCAAAGCATCAGTGTGTGGGTGTGACTCTCGCGACCCGTTGGACGTTGCGGTGCTCCTGCCCAGCCTTGGAAGCGTCGCGCCAGCAATTGCATCGCACCCCCTGGTGCGGTCACTTGCATTGTAGTGGGGGCGCCACCGCTTTTGCAAGACCTGCACAGACCCGTTCACAGGCGCTCAGCAGCCCAAGCTCGGCACCAAGCTGAGTAATGCCTGCAGACCTGCCCGTTTGTGTTCCATTGCATTCCAGATCCTTCTGTCCCGTGCGCTGTCCCAGACCACCTGCTGACATGCCACGAGCCTTATCTCTCAACAAACCTGTTTCCACTAGTTTGTATGTTTGCAGGACATTGTGGATACACCTCAGGCTTTCAACATCACGGTGGATGCACCCGGCATGGAGGATGGTGACATCACCATCATTATGGAGGCTGGTGACGTGACCATCGCTGGCAAGAACAAGGCCGATAACGAGGACATGGACAAGGTGCATGGGTCAAGGCGGACAGGGGCACAACATGGCAAGCACATCTGCTTATGCCGGACCATGTAATCAGTGCTGGCCAGGAGAGCAAGGGACGACGCAGCGCCTGCCAGGCTCAGTGAGTGTGGGGCAGCTGGCTGCAGTCTGCCGACATGAGCCTGCTGGACATGCGTGGGGTCCAACAGGTCGACGCGACGGGCGTGCCTTCCAGTGCGAACCGTTTATGGCAAATGACCTGGCAACGCATCAAGGCAGCGTTGATTCCGTCCCACCGCACCCCGTTTCATGCCTCCTCTCATGCACCTCCACCCCATTTTGGCATGCACCCTATCGCTCCCGTCAGGGCGCCCGTGTGCTGTGCCTTCAGTTCCTTCAGCCGCCCCTTCACGCT
This sequence comes from Monoraphidium neglectum, assembly GCF_000611645.1. Taxonomy (NCBI): domain Eukaryota; kingdom Viridiplantae; phylum Chlorophyta; class Chlorophyceae; order Sphaeropleales; family Selenastraceae; genus Monoraphidium; species Monoraphidium neglectum. Next base: position 70,346 of record NW_014013624.1, read on the forward strand.
GCCCGACAATGTGGAAGAGGACAAGATTACCGCCAACCTGCACAATGGAGTGCTCGCAACCACTGTGCCAAAGGTTGCCCCGCCGCCCAAGCTTGCGCCGCGCCGCATTGCCTTAACCACATCGACCCCATCTTCGGCTGCGGCAGCCCAGGTGACTCATGGCCATTCCGAAGGCGCCACAACCCACTAGGAGCATGATTGAGGGGGCTTCTGTACGTTGTTGTTGACCTGCTTTAAGGACTACCAGCACCACCCCCGCCTGGTGTTTGTTAGGCCTGAGCCCAACAGCACGTAATGAAAAGTGGGTTAGTGACTGCAGTTTCTGCGAGTGCAGCATGTCCTGATTTGTCATCAATTCTCCTTGCATACATACCACTGATGCAACACTCTTGTGCGATTGCTCAGGTCAGCTTGCACCTGTAACCGTGACTCACTCTCATACATGCTGTCAGGCTGTGGGGGGCAGTGCTATCGACGAGCGCAGACCACAGTTGACCTGCGAACGCATGCCTGCAGGCGAGTCAATAATTTTCCCGGGCCCCGCACCCCCCAAAGGACCGAGGCCCCCTGACTGTGTTCAAATACAAAGAATTTCAGAGCGCCATGTTACAAAATCAACCCGCGGCTGCGATGACTACCGCAGCTGTGGGCGACTCTAGAAAGTTGGTACACACATGGCAATACGGCCTCAATATCATGTGTCCGTTAAGGTGCCCACGTTGTCTGGCGTGTTCACATCGCACCTGCAGCGCTGCATCACAGGCCGCGGCTTCGCTTGACGTAGCAATGCTGCACATCATCAGCAGGGTGAAACGCACTCAACGGGCAAAACCTGACTGGGATGCCGGATCCCTGGAATGTTGCACACAACAGTCACGTTTCCCCCCGGCCACATGCCATTCGATTGGGGATATGGCCAATACATGCTCTCAACTTCAACGCGACGGACCAAATCTGTGTTTGATACAGGATGTTGCTGGCAATCCTGCTGCATGCACAACCACTGGCGCAGCCCTGAGGGCCACGCATAAACTCATATGGTGTACACAAGGTGCCGTGCAATACAACAGGCAGGTCAGCATGCATACGGCGATGAGGCCAAGTGACAAAAAGTCAGCTGGGGTCTGGATAGCCAGCCGCACCCGCCGCACACTCAAAGACTCTCTTTTCACGTGGACAGCACGCATCTTGCTCGACAGGGCCGGTGTTGCTGAAAGCGCGAGTCTCATTGGTCAGATTGATAAGCAGGGGCGAGGCCGTGCTATTATCATGCGCCCATCCTGCGGCCAGCTGACGACATCAGCATCGCCACCACGACAGCCAGCGCCGAGGCCCGCGCCGCAAAGAGCCCGTCATTGAGGCTCGCAATGGTGGCAACTGTAGGTGCTGCGGCCACCTCAAGAGCCGCATCACGCTTGGCAGCCCTGCCCTGAGCTATCTGGGCGGTGAGGGTGCGGCAAGCGTCAGCCTTGGCCTCGATGCCGCCCAGAAGAGATTGCAGCTGCTGTCGCTGAGGGCCGGCGCCGCTGGGGGCCGGCACCACCTGTGTAGGGCGGGCCACTGCAGTACCAGTGCTGCTTTGCGCGTCAACAGAAAGGACAACGTTTGAGGCTGCCGCCACCGTGGCCACACGCCCGGCCGCGGGGACCTCAGCCGTCTGTGGCGCGCTGCTGTGCTGCACTTCGGGGGGCGGGGCCTCCACCTCCGTGGGTGTGGAGCGCAGCTCCGTTTCCAGATACGCTGCAGCCGCTGCTGCTGGCGCGCTGGTGGCCCCAGCTGCAGACCTGGTGGTGCGCTCCAGGACCGCCCGGAGCATGACGTGGGGATCCACCTCAGCTCGAAGGCTGTCGGCACTGAACATGAGTGCCCCGCCCTGATCCTCTGGGGTGGGCACGAGGGCCGCCGCCGGGCCGGCGGGGTCCTTGCCAGCCTGCCCTGCGGCGGTCTGCGGGGAGGTTGTGGCCGGAGGGGCCTCGTCGCTGAACACAGAGTCGCGCAGCTGAGGCATGGCGGGACCGACAGGCGCGGCAGGTTCGTCCGCCAGCAGGGAGGCTTGTGTCTTGCTGGCTGCCCAGGCTGCAGCCAGATTGACCTGGTTCTCCAGGGCGGCAGTGGCGGCCTGTGACACCGCCAGGAGTATGCAGCAGCGCGAGAGGGAAGTGGGCTCCTGGCAGTGCAGTGCAGTGCAGTGCAGCGCGGTGCAGTGCAGTGCAGTGCAGCGCGGTGCAGTGCAGTGCAGTGCAGTGCAGCGCGGTGCAATGCAGTGCAGTGCGCTGCAGCGCTCTGCACGCCGTGAGACAGGACCTTGCTGCAAGCACAGGTCTTTGTTTGGGGCAACAAGCGAATGGCTGTGCACCCAACATAACAGCACTTTGGCCCTCAAACAAATGGCAAACACCCCTGTCCAGCACAGCGAAATGTGGCCAGGCTTGCCTGCAGCTGGGCAAGGACTGTGGCGGCAACCTCGGCCTCGCACTCTGCGGCGCCCAGTGCGATCGCGCCGGCACTGGAGTCCCCACGGTCGAGTGCCTCATGCGCGACCTGCAGCAGCTGATCCACCGTCGCGCCAAGGGCGCGCTCGCCCACGCCGCTGGGCACGGCAGCACCTGGCGTCCACGCAGTACCTGCTAGCCCCACCTCCCCGTCTGGCACTGATGGCGCAGAGTGCGTCGGGCCCGACAGCAGCACGGTGCGGCTCTGCTGGTGCCGGAGCGCTGAGGCGCGCCCCTCCAGGGCGTCCAGCCGTGAGCGCAGGAAGCTCCTGTCGGGGAGGGCTGCATGCACAGCGGGGAACGCACGCTGGGGGCTGGGAGCAGGAGTGTGTGCACGGGGGGATGGGGGGCACACAGCTGTGGCAAGTGCAGTGGCCAAGCGGGTGGCAGGGCAAGGTTCTGCAATGAACAATTGACCCGGGCGACAAACTTGAAGGCATGGCATGTGCCAGGCCGGGGTGGCTGCAGCGGGATCCGTCCTCACCCTTGACGCGCGTGTCGCTAATCTCGCCCCAGCTGCAAGCGACGCCCACGCTGCCCACAGGTGTGGCGGCATCAGTGGTGGCGGGCAGCGTGACTGCCCTGTTGCCGGTGCTGGTCTCCCAGCGCACACCGCCATTTGCCTCCTGCATGACCACCTTAAAGGTCACTTTGCCAGCCGGCAGGGGTATGTCCAGAGTCCAGGAGTGGCCCTCGTTCCAGGTCATTGTGGGGGCCTGGCGGCACAAAGTTTGATGTGGTTGCTGTGTAAGTAGCGCGCAGCAGCAAAAAACAGAGGCATGGCGAGATATGAGGCACAGGCGCAATGGCCAAGTAGGCTTGCCTTTTGGGCTAATAGCATGCATGTCGGCCACTCAGCTCCATCAAGGGTCGCCATCTGCACCCTCGACCACGTGAAGGGTGTCCCACCTTCTCCGGGGCCCACGCCCCAAGTTCCTCGAGTGCTCCGACCACCTTGAGCACCTGGCCAAACCTGAGGTGGTAAGACAGGGTTCAAACTGCGTTGCCTGCTGCTGCCGCAACAGCACGCCGCCACCGCACTCAGCACGCCACAGTTTCCTGTACCGCTGTACCACCACGCAGAAGCAATTCCGGACGATGAGACCCCGACCACAATCTTTACCCTGCAAACCTGGTGACGTAGTGCGGGACGAGGAATTGGACCTTTATGCGATCGGCAGCAGCGGCCAGCACACTGGTGTCGGCATGCGCCGACATGATTGAGCCTGCTTGGTTGGCACGGCCGCAGTGCCTGCCGGGGCCGCCTATGGGCGGCAGAGTGACAACGCTCCCATCCGGCGAGAGGCGGTAAAGAGGCTGGCTCGCATAGTAGCGCTGCGCGGTGCTCAGGGCCCCCGCCGCAACGGGTCGTGCTGCAGTGTAGGTATGGTGGCGGGGTGCAGCGCCTGTCTGACGCCGAGTGACGCCGCGTGCAGGCAATCGTTCAGCTCGCATGTGGCACAGGGGCGCTCGCCAAAGACTGAAACCTGCTGTGGTGCATCGATCGGGGTAGATTTGATGAGGATCGCGAGGCATCGAGGTGCTGACAACCATAGCGAAGCCTAGCGTTTTCGCGAAGCCTCCACAGCCCGTCGCACGTGCGCGTCTTGAGCGCACCCGCCGTATGATCTATCCTTATCATTTGGATGCTGGCTCCGGGCCAGAAAGCGCTTATTGACAACGTGTTGTCACTGAGTCACGGCCCCTGTGCGATCAGCAAGCCCGAAGAGGGGCTGAAAGCCATTGTATGCACATCAGAGGGAGTTGAAACATATTCTAGGCAACTATGGGATGTATGTTGACCTCCTCAACCACCCTCGCTGGCTTTCGACACCCGGTTACACAAGTAGCAGCCAACACAGAGCGATACCGGATGCTATTATTTTTGTGATGGACGAATAAATAGCATGTTTTCACAGCAAATGTGCCACTGCCTTCTTTGATCACGGTGTTTGATCTAATCGTGCAACACAAGCCCCGATCGAGGTATTCTGACCCCATCAACCGTGCCATCAGTACTATCGAATCCTAAAGCATACTGAGTTGAAGCCTCGGCGGCTTCACCGTGGGGCGCAGCACCTGTAGAGTAAACATCTGCGTGCTAGCCAATCCTGGTGCTGCTCTCGCCGCAAGCGATCGTGAAGGAAGCGATCGGCCTTGCAAAGAGCAAGTCATAGCACAGGCGACCACGCTTATGGATTAACTGCGACCGGTTAGGGGAGCAGCGGAGGCGACGGCCTTGCACGCAGTGGCTTGGCCGGAGCGGCACCACCGCCATGCCGCCCCCACGGTTGCCCCGCTACGGCAGCGCCTCGCGCCTTGAGCCCAGGGCAGGATCCGGACTTGAGCTGCAGCCCCTTGGAGACCTGGTGCGTTGGAAAGGGGGTTGGGCCAAGGCCTGGTTGCTGCTACGCTCGGTTGGGCAGCAGGCTTGCTTCGGCAGTTGACCCCAGCCTCACGCGCCTCGCAGCTCCGCGCATGCAGAGCCCTGTCGACCAGCCCTTGCTCGGCTGCCGCCTTTGTTAACATGACAAATCAGCTTTTTGATTGAATTGGCGTTGCCTCACCTGCAAGGGGCCAAGAGCCATCTGAAAGCAGAATGCGTTGGCGACAGCGCCCATGCAACCAGCCGGCGGCGCAATTTGCAGAGGCCATATACCCTCATCGTGATCAACCTTGTTGCACTACCTGTCCTCCAAATCATGGTACAGGAGCATGCGGACCGCATGGGCAGTGAAGGGCTGAAACACTCTGAGATCTACGCGCAGTACGGCCTCACCAAGAGGCGCAGCTGCTGGGAGTGGATGCACACAGAGGGTGGGTGGGGCCGACCGTGTAGGGGGTTCGGTAGTCTGGGGACCTGAATGACGGGGGGAAAACTGCCTTTTGCATAAGCTTGCTGGGCAAGTGGTGCAGCTTAGCCTGTTGTATGCCAAGGTGCCTTGGGTGCTGAGCCCCCTCCCTCCGGTGTCCTGGATCAGGGGGTTGGGTGATGGCGTGCTTCCACATCATCACGGCCATCATTGGAGCCGGTGTGCTGGGCCTGCCCCATTCACTCTCCATGCTGGGATGGTTGGGGGGATCCATCGCGCTGGTGGTGTTTTGCGGCGTCACCCTGTGGTGCAGCTTCATGCTGAGTGACATGTACGAGGTGGACGGCCGCAAGCACGGGACCTATGGCGACGCCGTGATCAGTGTGTTGGGTGAGGGGCACATTTTGTTTGTTGCGCAGGGCATGTTTGTAGCCGCAGACACAACGCCTTAAGCCAGGTCCTGAATTTTATGCTTCTGCAGCAGCGCTGCTCACTCGTTGTTTGCACACAGCCAAGGGCCCGAATGAGTCGGCCGTGCCCTGGTTTGACACGTCCTGCGGCTTGCCCATGGCGTTTAGCCACTCTCCAACGCCCCTATGATCGTTGAGCTGCTGAAACGTGACCTCAAATCCAGGACGTGGCAGTGCTGTGGCTGTTACTGTATGCCAACTGTCCAACCTGGTGCTGTCCTCCATTGGTTACAGCGTCGCTGCGGGGGAGAGCATGAAGTGAGAAGGACTGGGGCGCCGCAGAGGGACATAGCCTGTGTGCGTGTGTGCGTGTGTGTGTGTGTGTGTGTGTGTGTGTGTGTTGTGGTGGGGGGGTGGGGGGGCTTGGACCAGTGAGGAGGGGGCAGCAGGAGTGACAAGAAGCTGCAGGCCTGTCTGGATTTTCGCCTGCCTGTGAGGTCGACATCGTCCTCCACCAGGCACGGCGCAAGAAGGCAAGGCTCACCACCACTTCCCTCGTCCTCGGCTGCCCGCCGCCACCTGCCTCGCTCCTCAGGATGGTGGTGCACAGCCACTGTGACGTCCGCGATACTGGCTGCGGCAGCACCGTGTGGCAAATGTCCATCGTGTTCGGCATCACGCAGCTGTTCTTCAGTCAGATGCCTACGCTGGAGTCGGCCTGGTGGTCGTCCATGGTGGGAGCGGCCATGTCTGTCCTTTACAGCACAGCTGCACTCGGCATGGGCGCGGCGAGTGGTGCGCGTTCATGTGGGTTTGGGGGGGGGGTGAAATGTATGTGTGTTTGTGGCGGGGGGGATGCAGGGGAGGGAGGCAAGTGCGCAGAAGATTGGATGGCAGATTGCCACGCTCCGTGATGTCACTACTCATCCTCAAATCCCCGGTGACAACGGCTATCACATGCGCGTCAGCAGCCAATGCATCAAACTTGACTATAGTGGGGCGCAAACTGGAGCCGCGTGTCAAGGCATTTGGTGTGTTCAACGCCCTTGGGGCTATCGCCTTTGCCTACTCTTTCTCAGCTGTGCTGTTGGAGGTCCAGGTGGGGCTGGAATGCAAGATGCGTGATGGCGGGCTCCTGTAAGCATTGGCTGGGGAAGGGCCTTGGCCGCGAAACCAGTGCGCCGGGTTGGCAAGGCGCCTGCACCCACAGCTGTTGCAGGACGTGGCCCAGCAGGGCAGCCCCGATGTCCCGCTCCATGTCCCCCCGCTCATTCACCCCGCCCCCTCTCAGGACACCATCCACGAGCCCCCCAAGTCCAAGCTTACCATGCGCAGGGCTGTGGGGGCGTCCATGGCGGTGACCTTTGTGTTTTACGTGGGCGTCGGCTTTGTGGGTTACGCCGCGTTGGGGGACGCCACGCCCGGCAACATTCTCACCGGCTTCAACTCCCCAAAGGCCCTCGTCACTGCTGCTAATGCAATGGTGCTGGTTCACATGGTGAGGGCAGCTGGAGGTGTGGGGGTGGGAGGTGGGCGCAAACATTGTGCAAGCCTGGGAGGGGCAACATGGCAGGCGTGTCCGAACCTGGGCCTGTACCCCTGCCTGCTGCAGAAATAATGGCTGTGTCAACTTTCTGACGTTGGACACCATGCATCATGATGTCACGCGGCCTGGCTCTGCACCTGTCCATGTCTCCCTTGCTGCCTCCCCTGCGCGTCCCTTCCGGTTTCTCGTCCTCCCCTGCCAAGGTCCCAGCTTACCAGGTGTTCAGTCAGCCAGTGTTCCACATGATGGAGGAGGCCCTGGGCAGCAGGTGGAGCATGCTCAAGGCGCGGCCACTACCCATGAGGCTGGTCCTACGCAGCCTTTATGTAGTGGGCACTACCGCTGTGGCCTGCGCAATGCCCTTCTTTTCGGGTAAGGCTGGAGTGCATGGGCGTGCTTTCGTTTGCGCACAGCATGTGCGCTCCTGCGTGCCAGTTGATACGAGCGTGGAGTTATTGCATGTTCGTGCATGTGCGTGCGTGCGTGCGTGCGTGCCTGCGTGCCTGTGTGTGTCTGGGGGGGGTGCTTTGTTGCGTGTCGAGCACTATTGGGTCTGAAGGCAGTGCAGGGGGCGGGTAGCTGATGCACAGCTCCTGAATTCAGGTTGCTGGTCGTGCGCCCCATGCTGGTTGTGTGCCCCCTGCTCTTCAACAAACCACCAACTCAACAACCCGTCCTTGTACTGGCCTGGCCTCATCTGGGCCTCTTCAAAGACATCATCGGCCTGATCGGGGCCATCACGTTCTGGCCCTCCACAGTGTACTTCCCCATCACAATGTATGCCAAGGTGCACTCACCATTACCCTGGCAGCGGGCCGTAATGCAAGTTGTGAATATATCCTGCTGTGTGGTCTCAGTGCTGGCTGCGGTGGGTTCTGCTTGGAATATCGCACAGGACAGCCATTCATACGCTTTGTTTGGGGCAGGTTAGTTGAGGACGTGTTTTGTGAAACCAGGCGTGTAAATATGAGAAGTAATTCGACCACCGCAGCAGAGTTTGCCAAGCTGTACATAACATAGTTTGTGAATAGATATGCAGCCTGTTTCAGATGCAGATATGTAGTGCAGGCGCAATTGTTCTTCGTCTGGAGCTGTTTTATATTTGACCTGCAGTATTGCATGTTGAAGTGCACATGTTTCTACTAGTCTCATGTCAGGAATGGCACACGGCAATAATTTTGATCAAGCCGCAGATGTGTTACACGGTTAAGTGCATACAGGGCAAAGATTGAGCTGCTTTGTGTTAATGAGTGCACTTACAGCCTGGCAATTGGCAGGGCTGAAGGCTGCAAAATAATATGAAAAAATTGCATCTAATTCAGGACACACCTCTCACCCGCCCTACTCTCACTTCTTTCAAAATCTGCGCAACAGTCAAAGTACACTATGCACACCAGACCTTGCAATATGCAACGTCCTGGGGTGGTCACATGCTCGCTCAACAGACTTGTGGCGCCCTTTTAGAACAGAGCTGAACCCTTGGCAAGCTCGATGGCCAGGAGCGCAGCAAAGCCGATCATAGCCGCGCGTCCGTTGATGAGCTCAGCCTGCACAGTCAGGAATGCATGAGGGTCAGAGATGTGGATGCGGCACAAGTTGACCTGACATTGCATTTGCACAAGGGCCAATCAACAGACCACCAGTGCCCAGCATCATTTTCAACTTTTGAGCCTCAGAGGGGAGTGTAGGATGCAAACATGTTGGTGCAGCATTGCTGACCGCATCGTCATTTTTGGGACCCGGAGCACAGGAAGCCAATCATCACTCACCTTGGCGTTGAAGGGCCCAACCGATTCAGCAGATGGCAGGACGTTGCTGAGGAGGGGGGCAAAGCTGGCTGCAATGAAGATGCCGAAGGCAAAAACAATGCCGGTAGGCTCGTCGGAGACCTGCTTGAGGACGCTCTCGCCAGATGCCAGCTCAGCGGCGATGGCGGCGACAACACCCAGCATGGCCAGGCGGCCGTTGATGAGCTCAGGAGCAGGGCCGGAGAATGCCATCAGAGAGCTGAAACCCACAGGGGCCGGGGTGGATGCCGCAGCCACCGGGACAGGCTCCGCAGTGGGCAGGTTGCCGGAAGCCTTGGCAGCCTCCCACTCAGCAGGGGTGTAGCTCTGAAGAGGTGGTCGGTGTGGGGTTGGAACGCATTGAGGTCAGCAAGATGACATATTGTGACGGTTCTAGAACGCATGTCATTGTGACGCTCGCGGCCTCATACCAGCCATACTGTGTGTCACCACCATCCTTGGGACACATCACTTGCATGGAATGTGTTTGCTTTTATTGATCCCCACCTGGCCCCCGTAGTTGATGGTCTCCTGAGGCTTGTTCTCGGCCCGGCACACAGCGATGCGGCGGCCAGAGCACTTCTGAGCACGGTTGGCCTGGGAGATGCGCAAGGGGGGATGGATAACTGGTGTTCGCTGCAAGAAGCAACAAAGTGGATCAGGGCAGTGACCATGTAGCCTGATGTGGGGACTCCCGTCAACATTGCTCATGGTGCTTGTGGTGGCGCTGACAGTGCCATCATGGCAGAAGCACATGCACACGCCCTGCTGGTGTGCAAACCAATGTGAGCATTTATGTCGACCTACCTTGAGGGCCTTCAGAGCGAGGGGGCGAGCGATAAGGGCGGCCATTGCTGCGACTGTAGTGTGCGTCCCGGAGCGAGTAGCGCGTTAGTGCGTGAGAGTATGAACTGATAGGCAGAGTTGCGAGTTTTGTGATTAAACCCGAACAAATCACCAGCTTTTATATGGTTGAGTCTGAGCACTGGTAGGTAGATGGTTCACATTCGCGTGTGGTCAGGCCGCTGTGGCTCAGTGGCTGTGGCTGCGACGTCCTTGTTTTCAGGCGGGGCTCCTTTCCACAAGTCCGAGCTTGCATGTTACAACAAGGCACAGTTAACAGCAACATTCTGCTCACATGAGCTGCACATATGAACGGTCTCCCTGCAGGTCGCACGCCTGCAGGCACAGACGCCGCGTGCTTGCAGCATAATGCATGGCCTGGGATGCCGCCTCAATGTCTGGTGTCAATCACTGTGTTGCGCCCCAGCCGCCTCCCTGGACTTGGCCAGAGCCTGAAGGCGCGCCATCTCTGCATTGATATGGAGGGCAACAGGCGCGGCAAAGGCTCGGGTCGCAGAACATGGCAAAAAAGGTGACTGCCTGTGTCCGCGCCACACAGGCCTTGCCATGAGCTTGGCGACCTTTCCCTGTCCCGACCACTCCCCGGTTTGGTCGCGCACCAATTGCAGCCTCCTCCTCCATGCGCGCCAAAAACTCTGTGTTGATGTCCTTGGCGCGCTGGTTTTCAGCGCCGTCCATCAGGGCTACCTCAATACCAGCAGACTGCAACGTAGCGATCCCAGCTGCAGCCACCAGCGGGTTGGGGTCGCCCGCGCCCACCACAACCTGCAACAGAAGTGCGCGGACAGTGGACAGCAGGGGATCATGAGGGCCCATGCTTGAAGGACAGCTGGCGACAACAGCAGGCCAGGCCCTGCTTTTGGCCGGTAAGAAAACCCCAACATCGCCCCACAGCCTAACCACGCGCCCCTGCACGTCTTGCCCAACCCACCCTCTTGACGCCCGCCTCTACCAGGGCCTGGCTGCAGGGGGGTGTGCGCCCATAGTGGTTGCACGGCTCCAGGGTCACGTATGCAGTGGCGCCCTGGGCGGCCTGGCCTGGATCAAGGGACAAAATAGGCCGCCGGTAGTGATGGTGGTGATGGGATGCCTCGCAGTGGAGGTGGTCGTGTTGATTTGTGTTTTTGTGTATATTTGTGTGTGGGCCTGAGTGTGCGTGTGTCAAGGGGGACGGACAAAATTGCCGCAACTGCCAAATTTGAGTGATCGCACCCTTTTGTCTGGAAGGGGACCCCAGCAGTGCACATGCCATGCTTTCACTCACCTGCCCCTCTGAGTGCCCACACCTCGGCGTGGGGCTGGCCTGCCTTGGGGTGGTAGCCCTCACCCACCACCTGGGCGCCGCCCGGGTTGAGGCGGCAGAGTGGTAGGGGTGGGGTGCGGCGCTGTCGCCGGGGGCAGCACCGCCAAAGCGACGTTGAGCTTCACACGAGGATCACGCTCTTTTCCAGCCCCTCCCACCCCGCCAAAACGGCGTCAGGGGCGCGCTGGTGTGTGGGCCCTTGACCCTGAAAAGATGGCACCTCTTGGCTGCTCAGCCCACCTGCCCATCACGCACGATGACGCAGCCCACGTGGGGGTTGGGATGAGTCTTGCCGAAGGCCAGCATGGCCAAGTCCAGGGCACGGTTCATGTATGAGCGGTCCTCAGCAGACACTGGGAACCGCTCACACACCAGTCACGTGCGGTAGGTCGACAGGGCGGGCAGCGGCGCCTTGGTTGCGTTGGGGTCAGATTGCGCGCACATTGGAAGCTGCGCCACCATGGCCATCTTGCTGGCAGTAGCAAACATCCTGCCCCTGTCGCACCTGTGCCCAGCTTGGCAGAGCGCGGCATGCTGCAGATCTGTCGGACGCGCCTACTCGCGCGCACACATGGCGTGGCGGCGGGAATGGGCGCGGCCACAGGCATGTTGGAAAACTTGGAAGCGGAGAGACCGAATTTTCGGGCCTGCTGCATTGGTATAAGTTGAATGTGACGCGATTGTGTAGAGAGCACGTGAATGCGATGAACGCGGGTCAGTGCTCTCAGATGATATGATACAACAACAACGTGTGACCAGAACAAGAACAAGCGTGTACACGAAGGACATTTGATCATCTGAAAAATTCGAGGACCCCCCGGACAGGACGAAAAGTAGATCATGACTTGCGGCGTGGTACTGTACACCTGACCGTAGCTTGTCCTGACCGTCGCTTATGTCGCGCCGCGGGGGCGGTTCAGGAGGTTGGGGTGGCAACTCTGCAGGTGCGCCGACAACATGCGGGTGCCGCGTGTAGAGCTTCCTGTGCTGTTGCTGTCGCCCTACAATCGCCCTTTCATGCATCGCCCCTTGCCGATGTCCCATCAGCATTTATAAGCATGCGCTTTGCGCCTCTGCAGGCTGGGGTCGCCAAGGCGGGGGCAGCTACCAGCAGCAGCACGAGCAGCAGCAGCAAGGTGGCCGCGAGCAGGGTGGCAGGGGCGGGGCTCCTCAGCGCAATTTCAACAGTGGCGGCATCAGGGGCGGCGGCAGTGGTGGCGGCAGAGGCAGCGGCAACAGGTTTAGCGCCCTCAACAGTGGTGGCGATAGCGGCAGGCAGCAGCAGTGGGGTGGCGGGGACAGCCGGCGCAGCGGCGGCGGTGGTGGCAGCGGAGGTGGCGGTCCCCACGATTACCGCACCACAGTGGTACTTGACCTGGCCCAAGAGCGGCCGCTGTGGGCCCTCAGCTGCTATGCCATCGACCGCGAGGGACGTAACCTGCTAACAGGTGCGCAGCCGAGGCAAGGCGCAGGTTGAGGGAGGTTCCAGCGCACATGCCCCTTGGGCGGCTCAGGTGGCGTCGCTCACTCTCATGCGCTGGGTGTGTGCCAGATGCTCACCGTCACAGGTCTCGGGGAGGGGGCCAAGGGGTTTGCGACGGAGGTTTTGCAGAATTGCAGGCCATGCGCAAGATCCTTTGTCGCACCAAGCGACAGTCTACATGGCACGCTCGCGCACGCACAACATGCAGGTGATGTGTCATTTGAAGAGGCGCGGTGGCGGGGCCAGGAGGATGTGCGGGGCGGCCGCACATTCCCGCAGGTGTCGAGCGCCTTCCAGGAGGGGGTACGCTCAAAGCTGGCTGATATTGAGGGGCTGATGCAGGTGGGTGGCCATGCCGGCCGCACTGTGGGTTGTGGTTAAGCCATGACAGCGTGCGCTTGCGTGGACACCTGGCGGAAACGGGGATGAAGCAGGGCAGTGCTGCACCAGGAAGGGTGCAGGGTGATATGCATGCTCACACGATCTTTTTTGCGGCTGCGTCACGCTCCCTGTCGGCCCCTGGCCTGTGGTGTCATCCTACCCAGAACATCAAGCGTCATGGTCGGCCGCCCACCAGTCAGCAGTTCCGGCCTGTACCCAACCCCTACGTCACGTCCTTCCAGCAGCAAGGCGCACCCACGCCCATCGCGACAGGGGGGCCGTTTGGTGCGGGCGCCGTGCCGCCAGTGCAGCAGCAGGCGCGGCCCAGCATATTTGGCAAACAAGCAGCAGCGGCGCCAGTCCTTCGTCAGCCAGATGCTGCATTTAATCAGCCGTTGGGCGGCTTTGGCCACGCACAATCAGGAGGTGATGCCTTCAGCCAACCACACCAGGCCGCTGCGTTCGGGCAACATCCTCCACTTCAGCACCACCTGCAGCAGCAGCAACAACATGCAGCCTTTGGCACAACCCCTGCTGCTGCCTTTGGGCTGACGCAACCCGCAGCCGGGGTTCCGTTTGGCGAGACGGGCCCGCAACCGCAGAGCCAAGGCACTGTGTTTGGTGTTTCGACTCAGGTGGTCGGCGGGACCTTCGGTGCTTCTGCTGGGCCCGGCAGCTTTGGGGCCCAAGCCCCAGCAGGTGGCTTCGGAGCTGCGCCAATGGGCGGCGGTGCTTTTGGAGGCACTGCGGCAGCAGGGCGTGCGGGAGGAATATTTGGCAGCGGAGCCAGGGGTGGCGTAGTGTTTGGCAGCGGCTCTGCCGGTGGTGCCAGCATTGCCCCCGGCAGCGACGCATTTGGGCAGAAGGGCGGAGGGTTTGAGGGCGGTGGGTCGCTGAAGTCACAGGCCAGCAGCGGATTCGGCGGCCCCACTGGTGGGGGGTTCTCTCAGGTGACCGCACCAGCGGGCGACGGCGCGCATACAGAGGTGGCGGCAGCTGTGACGGGCTTGGCTGGCTCGCTTACGGGGGCCGAGGAGGACCTGGCTGCGGTTTGGGCTGCGGCCGACTTTGTGCGTGGCAAGATTCCAGAAATCGCTCCTCCCCAGCAGGTTTGCTGACTGGTTTCTGCACAATAGTAACTCCTCCCTGCAAAGGAACTAGAGTTGCGATGTCAAACAAGAGAGTCATATTGCTAAATTAATGCATGTTGCATTGAAATCAGTCAAATTCGCACAAGTGCAGCTGGGGTCACCGTGGGCTTTGTCACAGGGCATTTACAGCAGCACCGGCAGCAACCAGCAGCAGCCATGACACAGCCCCGCGCGCGGCAGAGCTGGCAGCCTTGGCACCGCTCTGGCCATTTGCCTTGACGTACTTAACGAAATCGTCCAGGGAAGCGAATGCAGGAAAGCATGAAGGCTTGCGCTCAGTCGCAGCCTCGGCCTCGCCTGCACGCTGCGGTGCAGCATCGTATCGCAACAGGGGTGGTGAGCTGAAATCCTCTGGCCATTGACTGCGGAATGCACGCTGAGGTGCCGTCAGGAAGGCCTGCATTGAGCTATCTGTTGCGAACACCATCCAAACGCTGCCCAATCCCCGCTGTGATCAAGCGTGCGCCCGCCCACCGAGGCGATCTCCTTGTGGCCCGACCCCCCCGCGTCATCCCCCTCACGTTGGCAACGTTCAGGACCTCACAGCCCCTCACAAAAGCAACCCATGCCTCGGACACATCCTGCGGTGATGGTCATGGCAGTGAAGGTTTGTTCTGATAGTATGCATGAGGGGGCACTAGCATGGAAAGGCAATCCAATTGTGGCTGGCTTTCGCAGCGAGTATGCCAAGGCTTTGGCGCAGCCACCTGCCCCAAGAGGACCACAATTGGACCTGCCAACCCCATAATCAAACGCACAAAACTATCTGAATCTTGGGTGAAACACAGGCCCCTATAGCGATCAAAGCCTTCAAGCCTCTCACCGCGCTCTTCGACATACAAGCTTGAACGGCAGAGCTGGCCTGATCGCTGCCGGCTGGGCACTTCGCAGGATCGGCGGTCGACATGGCTGCGCGAATAAGATTCGCGCATGTGGCGTCATCCTTGTACTTGTCCTTGATCAGCGCATTGAACTTGTCCAGGCACTGAGCTCCCGCCGTGGTGAGCGTCCTGTATGAACGAACAGGCCAGTTGTCGCGTGCGATTGGCGAAAGCGCGCCGAGCCCTGCTGCATCTGCATCTCACAGTACATTATGATAACATGCAAGCATCAAATTGCTGAATGCCGACACCACATGTGAGGCTGTAAGCAATGAATCTGCTGGTGGTCGTGCTGAGGCTGTCGTCCATCAAACAAGATCTGAGGGGCCACAAAAGGCCGCGTGTGGAAGAAGACGACACGCACCTGTCCGTGTTCAAGGCTGCCTGGCCATAAGCGACGAGCAGGGCCGCCACCAGCACAGCGACAATTGCCTTCATCCTGCCTGATAATAGCTGCAAAATGCTGAGCTAAGTAACGTTATAAGAGACAAAAGGTTACCGAGCGTTGCACATGCTTGCCTCTGCTCCTCATTACAACCCGGCACACGTTGGCTGTGTAGTGGCGCACGCCTGGCGTGCGCCCCAGCAAAGCAAGCCAGCGCAAGGCAAGCCCCCCACGACACATCGCTCACAAGTTTCCGATGGGCAGTCCGGTGAAATCCAGACGTTTAGTTGTACCACAACGTACCAGTCAATACCGTATTGTTGCGTGCATGTGCGGCAGCTATGTGGCTGTGGCCTGCAGGCCACGCGGTGCTTGCGCGCCAGCCAGCCACAATCACGAGATGAGGCAGACCTCGTAAACGCAACCCGCCGGGTCACGCGTTGCACGCACGACACCATCCAAAGCCAGCCGTGGCCACAGCAGCGCGTGGCGTGGCACATAGGCTGCCTCGCATTCAGCGGCACGGCTGCCATGCGCATTGCACAGCAGGGCAGCTGTGGTCGTGTCCAAAGGCACCTCTTCGGCGTAATGCGTGTACAAGTGGCGCAGCAGCGCGCCGCAAGTCAGGCCATGTACAGGCACCGCCAACTGTGTCACAGTGTGGCCCAGGGCTAGGGCCGAGTCCTGAGGTAACAGAAGCGTGATCGCACGAGGGCCCTGGCGGCGGCCGGGGAAGGAGGGGGAGGGAGTGTGTTTCTCACACCGCAGATGCATCAGCATGCATAGATACTCAATTGCAGTGTAGCACCCAGATGCAGCGTTCCCTCGCGTACCTGATCGCTTTGTTGCATCTCTAAGAGAGAAATGCTGCAGACAGCATTCCTTGTGTTTGCAGGGTCCCAAACTCACCTGCAGCACCACAGCGTCCAGCTGCTCAGCGCTCACACCACAGGCTCCGCTGCAGGGATCCTCCTCAATGCTCCAAGAGCAGCTCAGGGACCCCAACAGCTCCGAAGGGGTCAGACTCAACCGTGGGGCCACGAGCTGGTGAAGCAGGCCGTTCTCATCACTGCCGCAGGAGTGCTTGAGGCGCCCTTGAGACGGAGACGGGCTGCCAGGGCAGGCCTTGCCCCAGGGTGCGCAGGTGCCATTGCCACTGCAAGCGTTGGCGCTGCTGCGGCTGTCGCTGCTGCTGGTACTGCTCAATGGCTCGCCCATGCCAGCGCCTCTCAGCCCCGCCGTCACCGCACGGCAGATATCAGCCGACAGTGTCACACCCTGAGGGGCCATCCTGGATGTGCCGCCACTGCCAACTTTTCCGGCGCCAGCGGTACGGTCGGTGCCTATGCCTTGGCAGGCCCTCAGGAGGGCCGCGGGGCTCATGAGGTTGACCAGGAGCTGGGGTTGGGGGAAGGAGCACGGCAGGGGCACACCGGCGGTACACATCCTGATCGGCTGCACTGGGCCACACTGGGACCCAAAGCAACCCCCCTGGGATCGGAAGGCACCCCTGGCAAGCGCCTGACGTTTGAAGTGCTGCACAACATTGACCAGCATAACAAGCCCAGCACCTCACATGTAGATACTGCACAGCGCGCTGGGGCTCGCAGACCACCAGGTTGATGCCAGAGCCAAGGTGCGCACCTGCGGTAGTGAGGAGCAGAATTTAGGTCCAAAGTGTTTGCGCAGCTGCTTGAGCCAATGCGCCAACAGCTGCCTCATGTACAAAATTTTGCATCCAGTCTCCGACGACCAACGCTCCTCACTCAAACCACATCCTGAACATGCTGCTCAACACAGCAGGCGGGGCGGGATACCTGACCTCACCTGCAGCAACACGCCCGCCAGCTCCCAATAGGGCCTGCGTCAGCTGCACACGCAGTTCAGCTGCCAGGGTTGGGTCCAGCAGCGCCGCCACGCCCTCCATGGCTGGCACAGGGCGCTGCGCCTGAACCCCCACCAGGCCTTCGCTGACGCTGCGCCCAGCACTGGTGCTGCCTTGAGGGCTAGTGTCGCCACATAGGCTTGATGGCTTTGGTGTTGGCGTGGCCACAGGTGGTGACGCAAGCGGGGGCTGTGGAGGCGAGGACCATGGCGTGGGTGCTTGCTGCTGCTGCTGCTGCTGCTGCTGCTGCTGCTGTGGCTCCTGCCTTTGCGCGTGCCGCTGCTTCACATGAAGCATGCCGCATGTTTCTTCTTGTTTGCCTGGCCAGACAAGGGCTGCATGAAGCATTGCGGCGCCAACACCCCGCTGATTGCAGGGTTGGCCATCCTCGCGCAAAGCAGCAGCCGCTGGTGCGGCCTGTGGGGGAGGGGCCTCTTGCACAGGCAGGCTGTCCTGCACGGGGGAGGGCGCCCTAAGGGCAGCCAGGGCAGCTGCTAGGCGTGACAGGTCGGCGGATAGGGCGGCCTCCAGCCCGCGCACAGGCTCCACCACTGCCAGCTCCAAGTTGCTGCTGGGCAAATATGATGCTGCTGACGAGGACGGATGCGCCCCATTGCCCACATGCGACCGAGGAGACAGCCTACTGCCGTTGGGCGGACAACTACGGGTTTCGCTTTCAACAGTCTTGCCGTTGGGAAGTGCCGCAGTCGTTGACCTCAGGGCGGCTAGGAGGCAGTCCAGGTCGCCTGAGCTGGCGTCTGGCCGCTCTGCTGCTGACGCTGCGGTGGCACCACATCTGATGTGGGAGTGGTGGTGGCCGTGCTGTTGTTGCTGCTGGTGCGGCTGCTGCTGGGCGGTGCTGCACGACTGGTGCGGCACAGGCTCTGGCTGCAGCTGCCGCAAGTATGGGGCACCTGCAGGCCCGATTGTAGGGCTCGTACACGTAAACGCCGTGTTGTTGTGGGCGCTGTCCCCCCTGTCCCAACTGACCCTGCCCACACTGCTGCCGTTCGTCCGAGATGTGTGGGCAGGGACCTTGGAAGTGGTGCACTCATCAGCGTCTTCGGGTAACCTGACGTCACAGGCGGGGACACGATAATCGCCCTTGTCACTAACAGGGGGCCTGTCCCCTGTAGCGCGGCGAATGGCCTGCAGCAGCCGCTCCACATCTGCAGCAGTCTGCTTGGTCAGGGCGCCACTGCCGTTGTTGGCAGGCGCTGGAATGACAGGGGGCCCTGCCATGCGGCCAAGCTCTGCGCTGCTTTCCCGGCTCTCTCCAGAGGCCCTGCGCAGCGCCTCTATCAGGTCCGCCACACTGCCACAGTCACCATCACCATCACTGACGCCATCGTTGATACCGTCGGCGCCACAAAAGGCTGTGTGGGGTATGCAGGACCCCAGCATGGTGCTGCCATGATCCCCTCCACTGTCACAAATGCCGCTGCTATCAGCATCGCAGACAGTGGTGACGCATTGAGTAGAAATTTCTGCTGTGCTGCGCCTGCTTTCGCCTGTGGCGCGCCGCAGCGCCGCAATGATGTCCTCCACACGTGATCCCGGAAGACCTGCTTCAGGTGGTGGTGACATGCCTGATCCAGTGCTGAGCCCGCTCTGAAGGGACACTGCGCTGGGCACCAGCTCCCATGCAGCCTGAGCATATGCTGGGTCCCAGTCAGCAGCGTGCTGCTCACCGCTGGCCTGCCTTATCCCAGCCAGCAGAGGCGCAAGGCCACTAGCGGCAGGCCATGACGCTGCTTGGGCCGGGGCCTCTCCTTCTACCACAGCCCGTTTAGGGTCCTCCAAAGCCCCCTGCTGCAAATCATCATGGCAGTGGTGGTGCTGCTGCTCACGCCTGGGCTGCCCTGCATTCAGTGCTGTACTGCGCCATCCCGCCGTTGCTGCAAAGTTGGGCAGTGCTGTCGCCGCCAAGAGCTCTGCGTCCATGGGCCGCGCAGCTGTCAGCTGAAGCACCAGCTGATGTAGGGGGATCCGATCAGTTCTGTGCGAGCGCTCCTCCTCGCTACTGCGGGCGAACTGTTGCACGCCATGCTGTCTGCTGCCGCTGTGCGCCACAGGACTCCAATCACCCGTGGCCCGACTGCGTCTCAGGCTGGCACCTGTGCGGGTGCTGGGCGCCGCACCGCTGATCCCCGATTTGAGTACTAGTGGCTGCTGCAGCACCACGTTCATGGCTCCTGCCCCCGCATCCGTGTGCACTACTGCCCGGCCTCCAGCACTCCCAAGTGGCCGGTCGCCGGAGGGCGGCGCAGCATCAGTAGTGAAACGACGTGCACTGGTGTTGCCTGCGGTGGCGAGGGCATGAAGTTTTGGAACCACCCAGCTTGATGCGACGGTGTTTTCGGCAGATATTTGGGCTGATGGCAGTGTTTGCACAGGCAATGCACGCAGCCTGCGTGGCCTCGGTAGCCGTAGGCAGCTGCTCTCCCACAGGTCGAAAGAGCAGCTCCCCGCACATCGTAAGCGCGGAGCGCTGCTCACTGATGGGCGTATGGGGACTGCGACGAGAGGCAGGCAAACTTTGTCTGGGCTCTTGCTGCCTGTGCCAGTCCCCAAGGGAGGGCTGGCCCTGCGACGCCTGCGAGCCATCCACATGTTGCGCTTGCTGTGCCTGATGCAGCTGTTCCGACGGCAGCTCAGAATGTTGTTGCTGTAGTGGGGGCACCGGCTGAGGCGCCCCACCTTGTTGCAGTATCATAGGATCGTCCGTGGCGCTCTCGGGCTTCCATAGCCGCAGCTGCCAGGGCTGGGGCTCTAATTTGTGCTCAGTGCAGTGCTGTGCACGAGGCCTTGGGGCTGACCCGGACATTGCCCACTCGTCGGCCCACTGCTCCTCCAGCAGCGGCAGCAGTGCGTGCTGCTCGCACGCTGTTGCGCCGCCGCTGCCGTTGTCGCTGCTGCGTTGCGAGCCATCCCGCTGGTGATTCTCTGCATAGACACCATCGAGTGGCAGCTGTGAAAAATGCACCATCCAAGGCGCCTGCTGCGCCTGTGCCTGTGGCTGCTGGACGCGTTCCTCGTCGCCCCAAGGGCTGTCGCTACTAGCAGGTACCCCGACGCCCGCACCCGCCCTGGGGCGAGCGGGTGCCGCCACCGTTAACACAGGTTTGGAGAGGACCTCGGCAGCCTCCTGTATCTTGATGCCCCAATTAGACTGTTGTGCCAGCGCAGTGCGCAGCTTGTCGGAGTGCGGCTCATCAGTGGAGGTGACGATCAGGTGGGTGCAGCGGCGGCTGAGGTTGGGCGAGTACCTGGCAGCACAAAATGCGGATCCGCGAACAGCTGTGTCACGAGCAGGGGGGGCCGAGTGGCATGTGCCGCTGATGACCGCGGCCAACACGCTGCGGCCAGCTGCCTCGCTGCGCAACCTGATGCAACGGCGAGCCTTCCTGAAATGCCCACTGTTGCCACCTGGTCCCAGTGCAGGGTCGAATGTCGCCCCCTGGGGTGCCGAGCTCACCTGCCACCCGCCGCCTCCACGGCAGTGCGGACCTGGTCTCGCTCAGCGCGGTGCAGCCCAGTTGTCGTCACCACCACACTAGGCTCAAATATCATTGCGACACTTCTGTGCACGACCTATGAAGCCCTAGTGATGCATTCTGACTGCAATATGCTCTGCCTGCGCTGCTCGTGCTACTCCTTGTGCAGCTGCTGGTCAGCTGAGGCGCGGCCTGGCGCGGGCCGACACAGCACGGGCACTCAAATACCTACTTACTGTTGCTGTTGCTGGTCGACGATCGTGACTCGTCGATCTGACTGTGAGTTTGAATGAAGCTCCAGGAGGTACCGTAGAGCAGAGTCATTTTCAATCATCCACCGATTAGGACGTCATCTCGCAAGATCGTGAATGTGTTTTAGCAAATGTTATTAATGCCTTAGAGCGCGAGATCATAGCCAGAAGTGTAGTACGGTACAGGAGGATGGCGCTCGCAGGGCAAGTCATAAAGGAGATCATTGACGCTAAAGGAGCGCAGGACGTGAGCTCAGGGGAGCAGCCAGGCATCCTGCGGCGCTGCACGGGCAGAAGCTCCCGCTGCTGCTGCTGCCGACGCCTGTGCGGGAAGCGGCGTGTCTTGCTGCTGGGTGGGCACACTTATCCAGAGATAAAAAGGACAGATGAACATAGATATATTCTTGCCTCGCAACCTACAGCACCAGAAACCCTCGTTCACCCACAGCTGCTCGAGGAAAATTGTGAGCACTTCGCGGTTCTTCTGTCTCCTGATGGGACGCACACACAGGAGAAGATAGCAGAGTGAGCTTACTGTGGTCCATGTCGACGATGTGCAGAGGCTCGTGTTAGGGACTGAGAATGCATCCCAGAGCTGGGGTGGGACATCTTCATATCTGGTGGCTGCAGTGCTTCACAATGGTTTGCCCCCTCCTCGGTATGTGCCACCCTTGCACGTGGCTGAGTAATACGCAGGGCTAATCGAAGACTTCAGGAGAACCTCAAGCTTCTTGCAGCAGCAGCAGACAAGAACCTCTCCGCGCCTCAGCCACAGGCAGTAGCACACGCGGCGGCATCAAACGCCCCTGCGCCCAACGTGACAGGCGTGGCGACAGCACCCGTTCAGCAGCAGCAGCAGCAGCAGCAGCAGCAGCCGCCGCCGCCGCAGCAGCAGCAGCAGCAGCATATACCAGTTCAGCAGGAGCCTCTTGCGGTGGGGCAGCAGCAGCAGTCGGCCCTGCAGCAGCAGCAACCACAGCAGGCCAAGCAGCAGGCCCAACAGCAGCATCAAATGCTCCTGCAGCAGCTGCAACAACAGCAGCAGCAGGTGCAACAACAGCAGCTGCAGCAACAGCATCAACATATGCAGCAGCAGCAGCAGCAGCAGCAGCAGCTGCAGCAGCAGCAATGGCAGGCGATGCATATTCAGCAAACACAGGGGTTGCAGGCCCCAGTCGGAGGGCAACCGCAGCCCCACCAGATGATCCGGCCGGCAACGGCAGTGCGGCCACCGCACCTTGAAGGGGTGCCGCCGCAGCGTTAGGGGTGCCCCTTTGTTGCAAGCAGTCTGTCAAAAGCAGGCATTCGCATGGTAACCCATGATCCCGTTCAACCTCCGCATGTGGGTTGTTCGTGTGTACACGGGACATCGTGCTGATTGGTGCTTTCAGATGTCTATGAAAGACGATCATTTCCACATTTCATACAATTTTCAAGCTTGCATAGAATCGCCTGTTGCCAGTCAAAGAGTCTCAGAAAGGGCTGGCAGTGAACGTGCTCAGCACTGCTGTTCATCAGTTCAGAGCAGCCGGGTTCAGAGCAGCCGGGTTCATGCCATGAATGTGACAATGGTAGCTTGGCCACCTGGAAAGATGGATGTTAATATACCGGTGTGCGTGTTGTACTGCATCGCAGCATAGGACGGCACTATAAGACCTACGGTGCATTTACCGTACTCGCGGTACCAGATCTGAAGATCGGGGTCGAGGATTGTTGCAGGCCGCGCAGCCCTCAACGGGAGCACACTCAATGGCGACAGCATTGTTAAGGTTGACTCTGCTGTTCTGGGCAGCTACTGTGGGCCTACCTGCTGCTGTACCCCAGGCTGCGCCAATTGCCCTGCATGGTCAGTTCACCTGCTTGGCACATGCAGTTGTGCCTCTGCAATCCTATCATGCAGCACCAATCGCCTGTGGTAAAGACTAACGGCAGATTGTATTGACCAGAAACTTTGATGGAGGACAGCGATGTATCTGTTGCCGCTTTCGTGTGCTGCGCTGTACCCATTCAGCACCTGCACAACCCGCAGCCGGCGCGTCCCGCGAGCGGGCAGTGTTCCAGACCAACTACGGCGACATTCACTTTGCATTCTTACCCAACGTGAGTGACTGGTATTTTTTGTCAAGAGCAGAAGGGTCGGGACGCAGCCCACAGCCTCTGCCGGCTCATTGCGCTCGCCTTGCGCAGCCTACAAGATGTCTGCTGGTGCCACTTTGCACCGCAGGTGGCGCCTGTGACTGCTCAGCACATCTTCAAGCTGGTCACCTTGGGTGCATACAACGGAAACCACATCTTCCGTGTGGACAAAGGGTGCGCCCAGGGAATCAACCCTGGCCAGCTGGGTGCACCGCATGCCACATTGTCGTCAGGACGCGATGCGTCTGCACACACTCCTTGCTTGAAAACATGTACATTCCGCAGGTTTGTGGCCCAAGTGGCGGAGGTCACGAGTGGACGCAGCCTTGCCCTGGATGCCGCACAAAAGGTGTGCTTCTGACGTCGCAGCAAGAGCGACCAAGCTGCCTAAAAGTGCAAACAACTACGTATGCACTTCTGTCCAGCGCTCCTGTGCTGACACGCCTTGCCTTCTTCCCCTTCGGGGCCCCAGGCGGAGGGTGATAAAAAGGTGCCCCTGGAGGTACGGGCCGACGTCAAACACACTACAGGCGTGCTGAGCATGGGGCGCTTTGATGATCCCAACAGCGGCACGAGCAGCTTCTCCATGCTGCTGGGCAACGCGCCACATCTGGACATGCAGGTACATGGTTTGGTGGGGAGGCAGGGTAACGGCAAATCCGAAATCCTAAGACACACCTCCCGTACATTGACAGAGGGTGACTTTCAAGCGGCAAGCGGTACGGTGGTACTGAAATCAGTGCGTTGCAAGAGAGCAGCCACCTTTGTACATGTGCCAGGTGATTGGTGCAATTGTCGCTGGCACTCAACAAATGTTTCTGCGTCTCCTTGCAGTATACCGTATTTGGCCAAGTCACAAAAGGGTTGGAGACTCTTCGAACTTTGGAGACCCTGGAAACCCGAAAGGAGGGCATTTTTGTCATGCCCAAGGTAGGGACTGGGTGCTAATTCAGGGGGAGGATATTCGTTTTTTTTGGGGGGGGGGGGGAGGCTGGGAGCTAATGGCCACGGCAACTCCATCGAGCCTCCACGCCGCTGTGAACGCCCTGTCCATCCCTGCTCACACCAATATTGGCTCCACCCAGGAACGCATCACCATCCTCAGCACATACTGGTACATCAATGATGCACCCATTACGCTCATGGCACTGGTGCCGCAGCCTCTGGGCGACCATGTTGGCGCAGCCAAGGGGTCTGCACTCGCTCAGGGTGTGTACCCAGGTAGCCCTGATAGGCTTGCCATGCTGCAATGTCAGGGGCCAGCGGGCCGATTGCCATAGTCGCAAGTTGCGATATATTGCTACAATCTTGGTCTCGTTTTGCTGTCCCGCCTTACATGCCTGCTCTGCTTGCACCCAGGTGGCACTGTCGGCCTGGGTTCTGCCTACTGTGACCACCTGCAAGACGACCTGGACAAGCTAAGGCACACATTTAATTGGCAGGTGCAGTGGCGGCTTGGTGTTGGCGTGTCTTTGCTTTGACAAGCTGTACTTTGGTTGAACCAACGTAGCTGCAGGATTCAATCAGGCTGGCCAAGTCTAGGTCTCAGCCTTTGCTCGCCTTCCTTGTCATCGCCCCTGCAGGCCGAAGAACTGCAACGCGTGCGCGTCAAGTGCCTGCCGGGACGGCGGTGACTGCGGGCAGGGTGTGCGTTTGCCACTTGTTGTGTGCTTATCCATTTGTCGGAACCTCCTTCGCAACATGTGTGCATTATCCATGCTTTCTGCTCCTCCTTCAGACCTCCTTTGCAACCTGTGCATTTTACTTTCTTGGCATAGCCGTCATTGCATGATGTCGCACAGACCATGAGACGTTGGGCATCATGCAACGTAATCCAATGTCATACAGCATGGTTAGCCTGCACGGGCCTGTCACAGCCACAGTGACCAAGGTTGGTCAATTTACAATGTTGCAAATTGGTGCGCAGAACAGTCCATGATGGGCCAGATGCTTATGCCATTGAGGCCCACACGGTCCAGGCACGCCACGCCTCAAACTCTTGCAGCCAAGTGGTGTAGTCGTGATGCCACCGCAGGTACGCATGATGCCAGCTGCGGCATTGGCATGCAGCAGCATGTGCGGCTGCTCGCTGCTCTCCTGCAGTAGGCTGGGGCACCCCGCGCATGCCAGCAGCTCGAGCTGGCACCTTCGTCACTGCTGCTGGGTCTCTTGCTGTTGCCTGGGAGGGGCTACTGCTGGCCAATGTAACGGCCACACTTGGCACCACAGAGCAGCCGGCTTGTGGGTTCAGCACGCTGACGTGGCCTGCTCGAGTGCTGCCGTCTCCCGACGCCTGCTCTTGGTCTGCTGAAGCCTTCTGCTCCGTTGCAACAACCAGCTGCGACAGCAAGGCGGCCGCATGACCATCCAATTCATCATCGCCAGGTTCCTCCCAGCCGCTCTCGTCGTCACTGCCCTCCGCGCTGCTGGCATGAATGCTGCCCTCCTTTGCACCTGGCCCCTCCCATTGATCGCCGTTCAAGGGGCAATTGACAGGCGCACCTCGGGGCCAAGCGTCGTTTACAGCGGCACTGTGTTGCTGCTGCTGCTGCTGCTGCTGCTGCTGCTGCTGCTGCTGCTGCTGCTGCGGGGGCTGCAGTGACGGCAGGACTTGTTGGTGCACCCCTGCATAGTACGCCTGCCAGGCTTGCCAGTGCTGCCACGCCTGCCAGTGCTGCCAAACCTGCCACTTGTCTGCCTCCTGACTGCTGGTTCCCTCTCCGTCAGAGGAGCCAAGCTTCACATGCTGCATCAAGTGATCTTTGCTGCTAGGCTCGCCATCTTGAGAGCGCGACTTTTGCTGGTGCCGAGGCCGAACTGGCGGTGGGCTGGCTGGTGGCGTGGATAGGGGCGCGCCCCTCAACAACTGCAGTGCCTCCTCCTCCCACTGCGACTCCAGCTCAAAAGCGTACAGGTCGGAGGGAATTTCGCTCGGCAGGGGCAACAGCTTGCCTGTGGGGGCAGAAGGGGGCAGCCCGAGGCATGGCGTTTCAGTGGCTTGATGATGTTACTTTGAGCACACATGGGAACAAGGCCTGAGGCCTGGGAATGCAAGCACCACATCGGAAGTTTGCACGGGACCCTGTCCAGCAGGAAAGCAGCACGCACTGATTAAAGCAGCCACCGTTTTGACTAACCCTTTCCTCACCGGAGCGCGCCTCTGCCGCGTAGCCCAGCAGCCGTTCCAGCTCGCGTGGTGTCACAAGCGCCACAGACACACCACGCGTCCCAAAGCGGCCGGTTCGGCCAACCCGGTGCACATAGGTGGCTGCATCTGGTGGTGCATCTAGCAATGCGACCAGGTTGACACGCTCCAAGTCAACTCCACGCGCCATGATGTCGGTGCAGACCATCACACGCACTCGAAACTCACGCAGCGCCTCCATGGCCGCTGTGCGCTCGGGCTGGGTCAAGTCAGATGAAAGACAAGATGATGGGTAGCCCGCCGAGGAAAGCCGCCGAGCCAGCCACTCAGCAGCTGGCTTGCGGTTGCAGAAAACAACTGCCTGCGAAGCGGGGTTCATGGCAGCGACATGGTTGGGCAGAGCCTTGCGAAGTACAGGCAGTTGAGAACAAGCCGTAGCCGCTCCCCCCTCAAAACATTTCCGCTCCCATTCCTCATGCTGTTGCCGGATGTCACGCCCCTGCCAGACCTGGTGGAAGGAGACACCACCCAGCAGCTCCAGCAGCGCATCCACCTTCATCAGCAGCAACTGCTGTTGATCAGCCCCGTCTGCCTCCGGCTTTGGCTCTGCGAGGCTGTTCCTGGGAATGCGTTGCTCTGCCTGGTCGCCTGACTGCTGCTGCTGCTGCTGCTGCTGCTGCTGCTGCTGCTGCTGCGGCTGCTGCTGCTGCGGCTGCTGCTGCTGCGGCTGCTGCGGCTGCTGCTGCTGCGGCTGCTGCTCAAGCGGCACGCTGCCCCGTGTGTCCCCTACAACGCGGTAGAACTGGCGTATACCCTGAAGGGATACAGTGTCCTCGCACAGCAGCACCCTCTGGGGCCGCCGCATCAGCGGCTCCAAGTCTGCTAAAAGGCCAGGGGTGTATGTGGCTGAGAAGGCGAGCACCTGAGCGGACATCATGCAGAGAAGGGGTGTGAACGCCTCAAGCTGTGCGCGCGAGTGTATGCGCACATGTGTGCGTCGTTCATATGTGAGCGCTTGCGTGTGCGCATGCATACGTGTGCGCAACGTGCGTGCGTGCTTGTGAATGCACGTGTCCCACGAGCAGGGGTGTGAGGTAGGTGTGTGAAGGGTGAGGTAGGCGTGTGAAGGGTGGGTGGAGGGAGGCATAAGGTGTGCACGTCACTTGCATGGGTGCGCGAACCAACCCAAAAGTTGCCTGTCAGGGCACATGATAGTTGTTGCCTGTCAGGGCACTCACGCAAGCACGTGCTTGACTGCTGGGGGAGAGATTTCAACCCAACAATTGAAGGTTTGCAAGCCTTTTGACACCATCCAGATGTTTACCTGCTTTGTCACTGGCAGCTGATCGTGCAGCCAAGCCACGTCTGAATAGAAGCCCTCTGCCAGCAGCTGGTCCGCCTCGTCCAACACCAGAGCCCTCAGCGACTGCAGCGGCATAGCGCCAGACGACATCAGCGCACAGATACGCCCAGGGGTCCCCACAACAACCTGGCAGGTCCTGTTGCAGGCGACAACAGAGGGGGCTCAGCAGGACACCATGCATCACAGCAGCAGGCCTGTGAACAGCGTGTGAAGTGCCCATATGAATGCGCTGCCTTGTTCTCCGCTGACTTGGTCTTGTGCGGCTGCTGGCCGCCGGGTCAGCTACGCAATCCAGCCTGGCATACCTGCGCAGCTGCTTGAGGTCCTCGGTGGTGGGCAGGCCGCCCACAAAAGCGACAGAAGTGGGCGAGGGCTCCGGTAGCCCCGAAGCAATCCGGTGTATCACATCCGCGCTCTGGAGGGCTATTTCCCGTGTTGGGGCTAGGACCAGCACCTGCGGAGGAAGCATGGAGCGCTCTGGGGCGTGCACGAGCAGGGGGCCGAGGGGCCTGCCAGGGTGGTGAGGCGCAGCAGGTCCATTGGCGCTGTCTGGACGATGCCCAGCGCAAGCGCAGCGTGTAGGCATTGCAACACACCCACCTGTGGCGTGGTCACATCCGACTTGATGCGCTGCAGCGCTATCACCGCAAATACGCAGGTCTTCCCAGTGCCAGACTTGGCCTGCACGATCAGGTCGGTGCCCACCATCCCCAAGGGGATGGCCACCTTTTGGACCGGCGAGGGCCGCTGAAAGCCTGCCTCTGCCAGGGCATGTACCAGCGGCTTGGGCAACAGCAAGTCTTCAAAAGAGCTGGCGTCGCTCTCAATGTCGGTGGTGCGGTAGCGGTGCGTGCCTGCAAGCGCATGCGCTGCGGCCGCAGCGGCCATCATGCACACTGCAATTTTGCACGCACTAACACGCTGCGTTTTTCTTCGCTACACAAAGGATATCTGTAGCGAGGGTAGCGAGGTGCAGCGCTTTGCACCAGGAAACCGGGCTTCAGATCTGATGATGAGGCATCCCGATCTTTTGAACCAGGCCACTTATCGCATCTTATGGGTTCAATATACAGTCTTCAATGCATTCATGCTACGACGGAGTTTTCTCCATGTAAGTAAACATCCACAATGCTCGTGGTGAAGAGGCCGCGCAAATGGCTGGTCATGAGGGTGAGAGCTGACCGCCAGCGCACAACAAAGGGCGCTCACCCACTGGTCTAGGCGTCTCCAAGCGAGAACACACCTGCCCCGGATTGGTTTAAATAGACCCCGTCACAGTACAACTTGTTTGCAAGTTTGTTTGTCTCAAGTTTGTCTCAATTGCGACACGACAGGGAAGTTGATGGCGCCCGTCTGCAGTACGTGACTCTCTAAGCAAGCTTGCGTCACCTGTCGGCGCGCGATGACAGTTTGCCCAGTCCGCCGCGTTGACACTTCGCTCTGGTCGGCCGGGGGAGGCGGCAGGGATGGTGTCACCGCGCCGAGTGCGGTGACAGTTCGGCCGGCCCGCCGCGGTGACAGTTCGCTCTGGTCGGCCGGGGGAGGCGGCAGGGGTGGCGGGGCGCTGCGTCGGCATTGGCGATTTTTTTCGTGTGCAATAGTGCATGGCCGTGGGTGTTTGCACGCTACTGAGCGAGGTGGTGGTGGTGGTTGGGATGATGCCACACGGCAGTTGCTGAAGGCAGTTGGGGAGTGAGGGGTTTGCGGGTGGGAGAGTGGGTGGTGGCCGCGTTTCTATCCTCGACGCATCGCCAGGGTACAAGCAAATTGAATTTCTTTCTCCTGTGTTCATCGAGTGAACTACAAAGGCATGCACGCCAGCCACGACTCACAGAGGTCACGGGGGTGACTGTTATGCCCCAGGGCACATGCACAACAGCCTGTGCCTCATCAGGCGTGTTGGTGGATGAAAACAGACGAACACCGCAACATCGTCGATGACAGACATTTGGTCAGGGTTCTGTGGTATCAGGATGATGTTACTGCGGCTGAGAAGAGGCCAGCGTTGCGTGGGAAGGCCGCAGGGCAGCCGAGATTGACCATCGCCTTGAGCAGCCCCTCCTGCTGGCTTGGCTAGAGCAAGGCGCAACCTGCACCACTGGCTGCAAGCGGCATACCCGCACCTGCCCCTCCAGCTTCCTGAGATTCTCCAATAGCATTGGAACACCTCCAGGTACGGTATGCATATGCTGGCGTAGCCGGTGGCCTTGCACCCGCGCGGGGGCAATGCGCCTCACCCGGGGGACATGAGCTATGGCGCGTCAAAACCATGAGCGCGCACACTGTCACAGAAGCAGCGGCTGCTGGACCGCCTGCAGCAAGCCGACCGCGATGGATGCACCGCCAAGCATCTGATGTTATCCGAGCGACCGGCCGTACCCCCAGCCATCCTTGCCGCCACGGCGCCCTCACAGGGTCAAAGTTGCCAATGCTCAGGCCAGGCTGGCCAGGGAGGCCCTTGCCCCTTGCAGCAACAATTGTGACAGGGACAGGGACAGCGTAGAGTTTGTTAAGACGTAGGCCCGAGCACACGGTGACAATCTGCGTGTGGGGTGCTGAGTGTTCAACCAACACGCTGCACCAAGGAACATGCCATGGCCAGTCAAGAGGGTCGACACTTTCACCTTGCTCTCCCCCAGGCAGGCGCACCCGCCGGGAGCTGCACAGCCCGGGTCTCACAAAAGATTTCGTTGCAAGCACTGTTTAGTGCACCAAACGATTGTTTACGTTCACAACACCGAAGAGACCAGCTGGCACATGTGCTTGATCTTGCCATCTACGCGTCACTTTAGAGTCAGATTACAGGTACACGTCAGTGAAGGTCAAGGGTGATTGTGAGCTCATGGAGGCGAGGGCACTGCAATCGGCTGTCCGAATTCGCAAATATTTCACGGTATCTCAAAGGAACGTGTGTGGAAAGCTTGTGGTGGATTAGGCAGATAGATTCTAGCCGCAAACAAAGCTGGTTTCAGTTGGCCCTACGCACAGAAGAATTCACTTGCGCGCCACCAGGTCCTTTGACCCGCTCAGATCGCTGCCGGTGTCCTCTTGCCCAGCAACCATCGCCTGATCGAAGCGACCGCTTGACACGCTTGCGCCCTTCTTGCTGCTCCCGAATATGCCGGAGGCATCTGTCAGACTGAGGCCTAGGCGCGACTTTGTTGACGTGCCCTGCGCAATTGATGAAGAGAAGGGGACACAGGGAGAAGGTTGCCTTTGGGTGGCGAGCGTGCAAGCACACCCATACGTGAGACTCACCCTGTCCGTGATGCATGAAAGATGTTCCCTGCATGTTGTGGCCTGATCCCACTAGCAAATTCGAGGCCGGTGGCTCACCTTGGCCTGGGATGCAAACACCAGGTTGCCGCCCTGCTCGACGCATCCATTGCTCCTGTTGACAGACTTGCCCAGGCTGCCGCCCGACGTGACGTTTTCGTCCTTGCAATTGTCCCCACCGCCCCGAGGAACGTCGCTGGCAGCTTTGGCCTGAGCAATCTTGACCAACTGCTGCTCAACTCCCTGCTGCTGCACGGCAGCATTTGCGCTGCTAGTGCCCAACCCTGTGCTCTCTGGGGCGCCGCCCAGCCATGACAGCGTGAAGCGTGGTGTGCTGGCCCCGGAAGTGCTGCTAGCGCCAGAAATGTTGAGGGTGGCCTGCATGGCACGCTGGCTGGCACTGTCGCGTGCAAATCGAGGAGTGAGGCTGCCTGTTGTCGAGGACCCCTCCAAAAGGCGCGGCGAGAGTGCGCCGCTCGTGCTCTGCGATAGCGCGGCCTGCATGAGCCGCGCCATCTTGGCGGGGTCATCAAGGAGCAGGCTGGGTGCAAACGTGTAGGATGGCTCGCTGCAGCGTGGGCGAGGTTGGCCACAAGATGCGTGTGAGCCGCTCATGCTTCCGCTGATTGCTGCTTGGCCAGCAAAAGGCGCATGCGTTGCCAGCACAAGCGCACACGCATACAGCGCCGATGCTGCATCGATCACTTGCAGGGACTTCGCCAAAGCATCTCACACGTCCAAATGCCTCACCTGGTATGAGACTGCTCTGTCCTTGCTGTTGTGTCGGGCACGAAGGTCACCTCACAGCCCAACTCCCGCAGTGCCTCGACAGCGGCGCCCTCATCAATCTCGCTGCTGAACATGCGCTGCAGCACGCCCGCCACGCGGTCGCGCAGTGCTGCAAGCTCTGCAGCAAAATGCGCTGCTTCGGCTTCCCGCTCGGCGCTTAGCTCCGTCATCTGCATAAAAATTTGACGCCATGCGTGCAAATGGCATCAGAGCCAGCAATGGCTGGTAATTGGCGCATCCCACATTGCGCGAGTTGCAGCATACACTGCAAATCAAGCCCTCGTGATTGGAGCCCACCACTTGCGTCCCCGTCAACAGTGCAAACCACGCGCTGCTTCTGGACTCATCACAGCAGTAGAACCCCAAGCAATTAGACAAAACTAGGCGCAATCCCCCTCGCCCTGGGGAAGTTCACTCACCTTCTCCGTTAGCAGGCGATTGGCCTCTACCAGCTGCTGCGACTCGTCCTTCAGCTTGAGGTTGGTTAGCAACAGCTGCGCATTCTGCTGAGCCAGTTCCTCCTTGTTCCTGCCCAGCGACTCGGCCGCGCCCCGCAGGTGATCAGTGTCGCGCCGCAGCCCGTCCGCCTCGGCGGCAAGCGCATTGGCGCGCTCCGCCGCTGCCGCCGCAACGCGGCGCTCTTGCTCTAATTCTTTGGCATATTGCTGCACGAGGGCATGTACGAGAGACAATTGGTGCGTGACAGGCCATCAGCAGCTGCATCAGGGCGGTCCGGCGCCGGTCTTTCTTTGTCGCCGCGGGAGAGGGGAACTGTCATGCGCCACTTTACACATGATGCCTTGCGCGGCGCGCGCTGCAGAGGCGGTTTGAATGCCTCGCATCGGCCCCAGCTGGGTGCAGGCCTTGGAAGATGCAGGCCGCTAACGCCTGTAAGCTATAGCTCATACCTCTACGGTCTTCTTCAGCTCCTTGACCTGCCCGTCCTTGTCGTCCTGGCCGCGGTGGTGCCGCAGCCTGCGGATCTCCAGTGCTGCAGCGCCACCCATCACCCCGATCAGCCCGATCATAGTGAAGTATCACAAGCTTTTGTCCCGCCAGCCGGCGATGGCTTGCAGAGCTCGAGGCGAGGCCGTTTGACTTGCACCCCGCGTGCAGAAGCCGAAGACGCCAAGGGCGATTTCGAGCGGCACAAAAGACGTCAAAAAACGCATTTTTACTCAGGTAAAGGTGCACGCACACCCTCACGGTCAGCATGGACCCAGGAGAGGCGGGGCAGCTGCTGATGTGCCTGGTCTTGTGTCACTCAAGACTCAACGCCCGCCGGCTCTGATGGGAGGTGTGTGCATCAAGTGCACGGTGCGCCCAGGAAGGCTGAAAGATAAAGTGAGATTGCACAGGGCGTGCCTCATCTGCCTGTGTGGCCTTTTTCGCCTTTCCTGTTGTGTCCTCTTGAAGCAGCTGTTCAGCTGCAGTGCTGTCGGGAGCCCTGCCACACGCCAGTCTTTGCCCCCGCCCCCACCATGGGCCGAGTTCCTGCGCACCGCCGCCACTCAGCCTCAAAAGTGCTAATTTACGAGACAGATATCTTGCGCAGCTGCCCTGCCGGGTTGTTGCCCTACGCTGGCAATGGACCTTCACGTGTGCACGGGTGCGATGAGAAGAGAGTTGAGTTACATACAGGGCTGTCACTTGGGGCCGCTAGTCTTGGAGGGGCCGCAACGCTCCACCATTACGTTGTACAGCTCCTGACCGTTGAAGATGACTGCGAGATGTGCACAGTGCAATCGTGCAGTAGTGTCAGTTTAATGTTGGCCAAGTCAAGTCACCCAAACATCTACAAATACGCACGCTCTCATGGCATGAATACAGTGACAAGACGACCGTGAAGATGCCAAGCCCAAACTCACTTGGGAAAAAATGAATTTGGCCCTCTGGCTTGGTCTGACTCTCCTGCGGATCTCAGAAATAAGGGCAGCACGATACATTTACGTCACTGGGGACAGGGAGTAGGGCACGCAAGAGGGACGCGGAAGCTTTTACGGCACACAGAGGCTTCTGCTGTGTTAGCCACCCTGCATGTTACTGCTGCTTTGCGCGGCCCACCTTGAAGTAAACGAGAACAGGGAAGCCGGGCCACCAAAACTCCTGTGGTGGGGAGGGCATGGGGCCCTGTTGAGATTGACATGTGGTACAGACACACAGCCCCAGCCAGTGGCAGGCCGCAATAACACATGCCACCTTGCCTCTTGGGACTTTGTGGCTGTCACAAGTTGCCCACCCAGTTGATGAAGGAGTCGTATGACCAGCGGTTGCGGCCGCCCACAAACTTGTTCTCCGTCTCCTCCTCCTCCTTGCCAGCAATGACGACCTCCAGCCCCACGTCGTCAAAAACAAACCTGACACACCAGCCAAATGAAGAGGACAGACGTGGGGTGGAAAAGCTGACTGGTTTACTTATGCAACAAGCAACATGGCAAGTCGGCTGCACACGTTTGCTTCCAGCAGTACGCCACCTAGCCGAGCCGGACGAACCTGCTGCCAGCTCGAGTGGGGTTGGCAAGGTCAAAGCGCGCGCGCTTGCCTCAGCTGGCATGCTATATGGCAAGAGATGCACCCTGCCTTCAAATTTCTTGCGTCAACAAGCACACGCACTTGACGCGCGTCGCCTGGATGGCCAGAAATACGCCTAGGAGACCTGCGATGCCTGCCAAAGGCGTGACGCCCTCATAGGCTGACAGCCCGGAGATCACAAGCAGACCCAGCGGTACATTGAATGAGGGGCTCGGCACCACTGTCGGCCGCTTTGTAGGCGCCTCCTTGGACTTCTTGGCACCGAATGAGAACAGCTGCGGGCATGCAACAAAATTCAAGTTGGAGCATTGGCTTGCTGCTCGTTCGTTTGTTTATGTTGTTCAGGTGCATGCATGTCCGCGTGTGCCCTCCCTGCCCCATGGCCAAACATCACTCACAGCTGCTGTGCGAACGGCCAGTACCCTGGGCCGTGCGCCGTGCAGAGGTCCAGGCCTCTTTGCCACACCTGAAGGATGTGTGCGCAAGCAGCACGGCACGAGCAGTGAGTGGTCGCGGTCGCCCCCCCCTGAATGTTGCGCCATGCAGGACAATTGTTGCGAGAATCGTTACCTGTGCAATGCGCGGTCTTCTGCGCAAGCATGTTTCCCTCTGCGCTGCTTGTTGGATCGGTGATTCGCGGCGATCTGCCGCTGATGGCAGACTGTTTTATCTCAAGGAACCCTTAAAAGTATTTGAACTGCTCAATTGGCCAGGCAAGCATTCGGTACAGGGCACCCCCTGCAACCAAGGGCCTGCAGCTGCTGCTGTCCAGCTGGTGCAGCGCTGAGCACCTTCTACGGCCGTTGAGGCCCCGCCCGTTGCGGGTCACAGGCTCGGCGCGTGCCCACTGCAAGTATTCTTGGAGTTTTTCTGGCACTGAAGTCAATGGCCAACCGCAAGACACAAAATCCATTTTCACATCTCTGATCACGGCAAATGGTCGCGCTTCAGTAGTGTGGGGTGCTGACTGTCCATTGTGGTCAACTGTGTACCCGTCGTGCATGACCTGCAAATGTGGGCTGCAACCAAGCTGAGATCAAGAGATGGCTCAACTACCTTGTCGTTGTAGTCGGCTGTCGCCTAGGGTTTAGGGTTGAAGGGTTCAGGGTTTGGGTTTAGGTGTGAGCCCTTGTATGACTGGGCAGCAAGTTATGGTGGCTGCAGACATTCCACCTGGTCCTGAAACGCGTTGGGCGTCGTCTGGTGGGTGTGAGGGGACGGTTCTGCCCAATGAATGGCAAGGTGGGGCAGGCATGGTGGAGGGCTGCACCAACACCCCCCCACTTGTGTTTGGCACATCATCAAAGGGATGATGTGCCAAGACTCTTCCCAGCCCACCAGACCTCCCCCCATGCGTGGTACTGCTTGTGGCAAGGCTGCATGCTGTCTCGAAACCGCCCCCAACAGCCACAGCGCAGAATTGTGCAGGCTGGGCAGCAGTCTGACACGGGGTGACAAGTGCTGTATCCTGCAGATTTGCCCAAGGCAGTGCACAGCACACTCACCCCACCCCCACACCCACAGGCGTGCAGCTGCCAGTGGAAGCTGCACAGTCAGGATACACGTGATGGGTGCTGCCGCTGACGTCACCACGACTCACCAAAAGAGTGAGGCAGGCTGCTGGCACCAGCTGTCAACCCTTGGATGTGCCCAAGGCAGTGCACCACCGAGCATCAGCCTTGGACTCACACCCACAGGGCTGCAGCCAGGGTGGAAGCTGCAGGGTCATGACACACGTGTTTAGTCATGCGTCTGACATCACCACGACTCACCAGAAGAGTGAGGCAGGCTGCTGTAGGGGTCGGGGTCCATCATAGGGACCATAATGTGCCAGAAAAGACTGCCAAAAGGTGCTGCAACCGTCGCCCAAAGAAGGGTTTGGGGTTTAGGGGTTACGAACTTTACTAGGTTAGGGTTTAGGGTTTGTTCTGACCCCATGATGGATGTTTGTTCATTTAGTTGGGCAGGCAGGGTACGTGGGTTCACCCCCTTGGAGTCTTGCTGACGTCACAGGTTGGCACCCACGTGATCAAATGTCACTAGTGACACCGCCCAAGTGACACCATGCTGAGTCAAGCCCTGCACACCTGAGAACTGTTGCACCTGCAGTTGTGCTGTGGCACCAGCCGCACCAGCCAGCCCTTGATGAGGTGGATCCACTAGTTTTAGGGTTTAGGGTTTGGGGTTTTGGGTTTAGGGTTTAGGGTTTAGGGTTGAAGGGTTCAGGGTTTGGGTTTAGGTATGAGCCCTTGTATGACTGGGCAGCAAG